>NC_056737.1:142252786-142530286 GCF_019279795.1 Protopterus annectens
CAAACTGAACCTGTGAAAGGAATCAGCACACAATCATATCTGCATTAACCCACTACATACCATAAATATGTGAAATGGAGTACAGCAGTAAGACCAGAAGTCAGGTGTAATTGTAATCGAATGTTGAAGTCCACAATAAAACACAAGGACCCCATACAGTGTACGTACACATGAATCATGGATACCAGGCATACATATAAGGTGTAATGAATAATAAATCAATGCCAAAAAGGAATTATAATGCAAAGTATAATGTAAGCAATGCTTAGCATTGCACAGGCCAGCTTAGGAGGTGTAAGAAATGTGTAGGCTAACTAACTCAGTGTGCCCAGAGGTATACCCCTTTAAACAATGCCAACCCTAGGTAAGCAGGTTTGCCCATAGCCTAGCCTCTTCAAAACCGGACAATCATGGAAAAGTGTGAGAAATCAGCCCTACTTAAACCCAAGAGGTGGGAATACATCTCACAACTGGTTGTAGCATCCTCTTGCAGGCACCATGTCAGGAAGGGATGAAGGTGTACACTTTCAGGTGCATCACTGGTGCATCCAGGTGTCCAGAGTCATGGCAGGACTCCTTGTCAAAGACCATGATCAGAGACTGCTGCAGGACCAGTACCAGCGCTCCCAATATAAGGCAGAAGCCTGGGACCATCTTGCCCTTAACCTTACCAGGGCCACTGGCATACCCCGAACTGGTGAGCAGGTCAGGCATCACTATGCCGACCTGAAGTGGCATAAGGGGGACCTCTTGGAGCAGTGCATCCAAGAGGCTAGAGCGGCAGGGGATGTTCCAGTTGTGTGTATCACCCCACTATGTGTGTAATAATTGTCAGCTCATGTATATCATGGATAGGTATGGCTAAATATTCCTCTTATGTCCCCCACAGATGCAATGGAGTGGGCCGCGAACCAGAAGGCCCACGTCAGTCGCCTGGCGAGGTTGCGATGTGAGGTAGGTCAGTGATACTCATGCATTTACTGTCATAGGAAATAAAACTAAAAGTAGTAATAAATCAATTGCCTGCATTAAACCTATATTGTTCAAGGCAAGTACTGCATACACTGGAGAATATGGCAGGAAGAGTCTCATATAGTTTGTATATAAATAAAAGGGTAACAGCCTGACAATAAAGGTCTAACTGCTGGACTGCATGTGTATACTCTGATATCATACAGTAATGTAGATTTGAAATCATGTAATAGTACTGTTGTATTAAGCACTGTTACCCACACCATGCACCATAAATTGAATGTGTCGAAATGCCTGTATATGACTGATGTAATCCCCAGAGCCCATTTAGTACAACTGAGAGATACATAAACAGAAAACAGGGAAAATGCAGCCAACAAAATCCAAATAGCACATGCAGCTGAGATGTGAACTGTTGTTTTTTAGCACACACAGCCATGGTTCAAATCCTGGCAGTGGTACTAGTCTGCATACAGAATCATACCCCACAACTGTACAGATATGTCCAGAATGTCCAGTAAAGTGGCCCATATCTGTTGACTATCAACCTGTCCCCCTGGGAAATCAGTGAGATGATCCCAGACATATAGGCAGCAAACAGGAAATACAATTGATTGACACACATCTATGAGAACAAAGCTGGCACACTAGCAATTCCCCAAAACCTTATGAGACTAAGAAGCCAGGTATGTCCCAGTTACAGCCCAACTTGTCAAGTTGTGGCTGGAGTGTGTACAGTAACAGAGTGAGATGTATGTGCATAATAGTAATTTGGAATCTGGTACTGTTTGTGGGAACATTCAGGTAGTGCTAACAAACATTTCTCCCACAGGTCTGCCAAATACCAATACTGTGCCCAGAAATACAAGAAGGATATCCTGTACTGGTACTGTTTACATTGGTATTGTATGGTGTTGCTCTGAATAATGAGGTATTACACATCACTGTTGCCCACACTATCCTACAACATGTTACTGTCTAGGAGATCTGTAAAAGAGTGTTGTAATACAAGGTCAGAATGTAAAAGCACAGGGGATTAATAAGACAGAAAGCAAATAGGAGATATACAGCAATATCTATATAGCAGACACAACTGTGATGGACAGTGTTTAAGTTGTAGCAGACACAGCCCTGGTCTGAATCCTGGTAGTGGATGTAGGCTGCATACAGAATCATACTCCACAACTGTACAGATGAGGCCAGAAGGTCCAGTATATGGGTCCATATCTGCTGCCTGTCCACCTGTCCCCCGGTAAATATGTGGGATGATCCCAGATGTTTAGCCAGCAAACAGGAAATACAAGTGATTGTCAAACATCTGTGAGAACAAGCCTGTCACTGTAGCAACCCCCCAAACTGTTAGGAGATTAATATGCCAAGTATGTCCTATCTACACCCCCATGTTGTCAAGCTGTGACCAGAGTCTGTACAGTAACAGAGTGAGATGTATGTGCATAATACTAATGTGTAATCTGGACATTTGTGTGGCAACAGTCAAGAAGTGCTAACAAGCATTGCTCCCACAGGTACGTCGGATACGAACAATATGCTGAGAAATAAAGACCATTATAACCTGTACTGGTACTGTTCACTCTGGTATTGTAGGGAACTGTGAGTGTTGCAGTTTCTCTGAATAATAAAGTATCACTGATCACTGTCACCCACACTGTTCTACATAATATAACTGTGTACAAAAGCATGTATATGTGTATGTCAGGTCACTAAAGGTTGAAGAGGGCAATATTCTAGATATGTCCCAGCACACCTGCATATGGTCAACACATGGCCAGAGTCTGTGCAGAAAGAGTTGGATAGCTATGTGCACATCAACTCGGAATCTGGGAGTATGTGTAGAAACAGTTAGTAAGTATTAACAAACATTCCCTCCACAGGTATACCAGGTAAGAGATGTATACTGCAGGTAAAATCAGTTCATGTCTAACAATGACGACAGCCATATCACTGTCCAAACTAAGGCTATAGGGTAGATAACAGCACTGACTAGGAAAGTAATGTGGACTACAGGAATATACTAGTTGTTAATTGACATCTTTCTCCCCTCCACCATATCTCCAACAATAATCAACATACCCACCCCAACTGGTATGTAATGACACCTATGTCCTGATAATGTTGAATTGCTTGATAAATATTTTAATTGTTCCCATGCATGTGCTATATTGAATTATTCCAACATTGGTAACATGGTGCCATTAATGTACCAGCATGCAGTTCTTATTACCACTGTGGTCCCATATATGCATGTGATCTGTTTGCTATGCAACTGTTCCGTATTTGATGTCTGGGTTAATGGGAATATCTATGTATGCTGTTATACCTAACCCTAGAAACTGTTGACTATTACTAACCCACATATGATGATGAAATCTAAACACTATAGCATGTTTGGGAAGGCCGGTCCCAGCAGACCCACCTGTCCCACCTCAGCTGGCCATGGCACAGGGCACCAGCATGTCTGGGGTCCAACCCGGGACCTCCCTGTTGGTTGGTCCTGCACCACCTTCAGGTGGAACAGCCTCAGGGGATGAGGCTCGCCCCCCCCCCGGGAGTGGGCGTGGACAGGTACCTGTCACCTGTCACCAGGTAGAGGTCATGGTACGTAGAGAGATCAGCCAGCAGCTTGGTGATCTTCTACGCCAGCTCGAGGGCCACGTGTTGCAACTAGAGTGGCAGTCTGGCTCTACAACTGAGCCCCCAGCACAGCCACTATCAGGGCTTTGAAGGTGCAGTGGTGACTGCCCATGGGTGGGGACCTCAGTCCCACTGTTTCCACTAGTGGGCTCATGGGCTTCCGATTTCCCAACACCCCTCCCCATCAAGGTGTTTACCCCCCACATGTGTCATATACCACCCCTGAATGCATCTTGTTTGTCTTGTCTGTTAACCTACCCAACCTACCTCCCCATATATACCTACCATCCCTCACCAACATCCCACTGTCACCTGAAAAAAAGGGCAATCTGTTCCCAAAAAAATCTCTCCCCATACATGCTTTTGCACATGTGCTAACTGGACACATGTAATCCAGTCTAATTGGCATCACAACTTATTATTGTTGTCCTCACCCCCCTCCCAGGGGTTTGAGTGTTCAAATCTACCTCCAAAATCAGTGTATATGCACAGCTGTTGCTGTAGAAGAAATGAGCAGCTATGGACCTTCCCTACACCCTTCCTGCACATCCCTGGCTATTTTCCCTACTGTCTTTCCCTCTTTGTGCCCCTTTTTTCACCACTTTCCTATCAACTCCTTTTTCTTTTCTTTTAAAGAAATTAGCACGGGGTAAGCGGGAGTAAGCACTTTTAAGCAGCAGTAAGCGGGTTTAAGCCTGTTTTTGCGGGAGTAAGCAATCCCTACACTGGTTAAGCAAATTAGAAGCTAATTGAGTATAAGAAAGAGTAACTGGAAGTTAGCAGTGCTTTCCTTCACACAAACCCGCTTACAACTGCTCAAAAGTGCCTTAATCACTCTGTATTCAACGGCCCTTGTTCTGACCAGCAACAAAATAAACAGCCTCTGCAAGTCTCAAACCCAAGACCCTGTACACCATAGACAAAGTGATTTACCACTAAGCCATATCAGACATACATATACCTGATCTACTCACAAACATATCATCCAGCCCAGTCATTCAACAGTACAGAGAATGTATTCCAACATGTAAATGTATGTGTGTGTAAATATATTAATATCTTTTATATATTAATATCTAAACAGATACAACATATCTATATATGTAGATTTTATATATATATATATATATATATATATATATATATATATATATATATACATATACATACAAATGCCTACATTTATAGATATATATGTCTACATCTATATGTCTAAATATATATAGCAATTTATATATATATGTAAGCATATATATATATATATATATATATATATATATATATATATATATATATATATATATATATATATATATATATATATAGTTATATTTATGTAAGCAGATATATGTGTATATATATATATATATATATATATATATATATATATATATATATATATATATATATATATAGACATAAATCTGTAGATAACAATGGAAAATAACAAAAACATATATGTCCACATGCACCATTAATGTGGTTGAGAGGCCCCAAACAATAAACATCTTGTACGAATAGGTTTACCCCCCCCCCCACAGCCAAACATGTCCACACTGCAATACACTACCAAGTGTTGCAGATCCCATAACCAGGACCTGACACAACATGGGCACAAGATGTTAACAGTACTCCAACCCACCTGTATGTCAGGCTGCTATCGGTAACATATCATGCTGTACAGTCTGGCTCCCATAGGTAATGTATAATTGCTGGAACCTGTGTTCTGAGAGACTGCCTTACATATTATCTGCAATTATACAGAGCTGAGTATTTATTTTTTTGGTTATAGAGTTTAATTGTTGCTTAGATCTGTGTTGAAACTGTTGTCTCACTGTTCTGAGAGACTGATCGGTAAATATACAGAGCTGAGAATATTTTTTTGGTTTTAAAGTTTGTACTGTTTTTGCTTAGATCTCTGTTGAAACTGTTTTGTCTCACCCACCCTCCCTATTTTTGGTTTGTAGTTTAAATTTGGTGGCTTTTGCAGTTGCCCGCCCCACTGTAGATTTGACCTGGGACACTCCCCCGTCCCATCTCTTTACCACATTCTACCTATTAACCTCTTTCTGCACTTGCTTTTAGTCCTTTTTAATTTAATTGCATTTTTAAACTGTGTTTGGTCTAATATTGCTGCATACTCAAGTGTGCTAGCTTGCACTGCATGTGAATTGTTTTTTACTGCTGTTTTTGCTACTTTTCTGTAAAAAAAAAAAAAACTGTAAGCCTGTTTCCTACCTTTCCTGTAACTAGTGTTCCAGATACAGATTTGCTGTATCCAGGACTGTATGTAAGCTTCTGAGCCCCCCAAGCCTTTCTGTGTTGGAGGGAAGCCTTCTAGCTTATCAGTGGGAAGCACTAGGTAACCTGTCTACCACATAAGTAGTGGTTCTGGCCCAGAATTTGTAGTCATTGGCTATTTGGGCAATCTCTTCCATCTCTCTCAACTTTCTGATTTGAAAGCCTGTATTTGCACTTGTTTCTGTCCTGTAACTCATCTAGTGCAGATACAGATTCTTAGTTTTAGCACTTAAATTTGCTTGTTCATGCTCAGCACTTGTTCAGAACTTGTAAGCACTAAATAAGCTACTAATTACTATAGCACTCTATCTTCCTCATCACCTAGAGGAAAACAGTTTTTGTACTTACTTTTCTCACTTGCTTAGAGAAAAACAGCTCTTGTACTCACTTTCCTCACTTATCTAGAGGAAAAACCCTGCAACTCTCTTTTTACATGGTCTTGCGCACAGAGCAGTGTCATGCAGCGCCGGTTAGCTGGGGTATACTATTCCCGGCCCCACAAAGTCTGCACTGTAAATTTTCCCTTAGAACTAGGCAAGCCTCAACTCAAGTGCTTCAGATCAGTTGCTCTTATTGCAGCACTTGCAAAACAGAAATCAGCACTTGTCCTAATCTCCTAGACAGCACTATTATTCTCCAAATTTCTTAAACAGCACTATTATAATATAGCATAAGACCCTCGATCGTCCGCAGGACTTAAGTTCAATTTACTCTTCAAAGCATGTCCAAAGGTCAGCTTCAGGTGTACTCTCCAGTTCATCTGGTGGAATTAGGCATCCTGAGGCAGTGTCACAACTGCCTCATGTATACAGACAACCCTCTCCTCTTACCTCTAGACACAAACACTTGTGCGAGATGCAAATACACAGCCAGACTGGAGGCTAAGTGCTCTCAACCCATGACTGTAACAGACAGTCAAGAGGATAAGGGACACACTTGCATCACACCACCTGTCATACATAAATCTACAAAACAAGCACCGGCAAAACATACGCATAAATACACAAAAACATATTTGGAGGCACTAGGTACCAATCTGAAAAAGAAATAGTGCCCTCCAAAGCAGACAAGCAAGCAACCTGCACCCCCAAACACAAGCCAGAAAACACATAATTCACCTCAGCAGTGTGCCTCACAACAGCCCTTAAGGAAAAACACCATACCTAACATGCTAGTAATAGGAGACTCTATAGTAAGGCACACGGATGTTCCACTCACCAGGATGAACAAGAAGAAGGTTACTGTCAGCTGCCTGTCAGGTGCTTGGATCCACCACATAACACAGGCACTTAGGTCACTCCAGAACAAGTACAAGTATGACGCTGTCATTGTACATGTTGGTGTGAATGATCTAAGATGTACCTCCCTGGACTACATGAAAAGAGACATTGAGGAGCTCTCTGATCATGTAGCCCAAGCTGGTATGACCCTGACCTTGAGTAGCATACTACCTTCACCTAGAATGATACCACAATACAAACACAAAATGATCAATTTCAACAATTGGCTAAGCTTCTGGTGTCATTCTAAGGAGATCCAGTGTCTGTCTGCCTGGGATGACACGATAGACAAGCCTCGCTGTTTTGCCAGAGATGGGTTGCACCTGTCACCCCTAGGTTTTTGAATACTGGTCAAGGCTCTTGCTGTCCCCATAGTGCCTTTTTTAGGCAAGGCTCAAAGGACAAACCAACCACCGTAACCAGCACAGGTAACCAAAAACTAAGGGTAATGCTACTCAACGCCAGAAGTCTCAACCTCAAAATGCACACACTCGAGGCTCTCCTCAGCATGGAGAAAATCAATGTTTGTGCAGTGACAGAAACCTATTTCAAGGCTCAAGAGAGCACCCCAGCACTGCCAGGTTACAATTTATATCATACCTTCTGGCCTCGGTTACCGGATCACAGTACAAAGGGTGGAGGTGTATCCATATTCATCAAGGATACCCATATCTCCAGGTTAGTAGCGCAGCATGATGTCCCAGAGATCATCCATGTGCAACTATCAGCAGGCAAAACCACATTTCAAGTCGTAGCCAGTTAGAGATCGCCCACCATTTCCCAAGATGCTCACTCTGCATTCCTTGAGACATTGGAAAATATAAAAGTCCTACCCAACACCATAATCTTGGGTGAGTTCAACTACCCTGGTATAGACTGGGCGAACTAACAATGTTCCAACTCCTCTGCTCAGCGATTCATAGAATTTATAAATTCAAATGCCCTTGAACAACTAGTATGTTCCCCCACTAGAGGGGACAACATATTGGATTTAATCATCACAAATATGGGAGCCCATTGTACCACACCCATTATCACCCCCTCCTTGGTCAGAACCGACCACAAACTGATAACCCTGGACATCCTCACTCCTTCACCTCCCCCAATCAAAGAAACCATAGTCAAAAACCTTTCCAAAGCAAACTTCAAACTACTTGCATCCGAAGTGGAAAGCTTCACTATTCCGTTGCAGAAGGGTAATGATATCCAGGATGTGGAATCCTACACCAAGGCACTCTATATGCATCTTCTGGATTGCATGGACCGTGCTATCCCAAATAAAACCTAGACTCCTTCCTCAAGCAAGAAGAAACCAGTCTGGTGGACCCCGGCCATAAGCAAACTTTACAATAAAAGGAGGAGACTTATACAAAAAAAAGGCCAAATCTCAAGTAGAAAAATCATCCCTGATCAGCATTAGTAAGAAATTGAGGGCCCTCATCAAGTCAACTAAAGCTAATTTTGAAAAGAAAGTTGCCAAGGATGCCAAGGATAACCATAAGGCCTTCTATGGCTACGTCAAAAAACCAAAATGGCAATGCTCAGGTCTGTTCTGAGCTAGTACAAAATGGAACAAAAGACATTGACCCTTCTGACATTGCCAACATCTTGGCTGACAGGTTCAGTGCAAACCCCCCACCACCACCACCTACAGGGCCTATTACCATTCTAGGGGATTGTGTAAGTCCAATTATTACTGATACGTTGGTTAACAAGGGTCTATATAAAGCTAAAAACACTGCCTCCATGGGACCAAATGGTGTCCCAGGCTGTGTCATATGCAAGCGCCAAAAGGAATTAACCCCGCATCTTAATACCCTGTTCAGTCTCAGCCTCTCCACAGGATATGTGTCCATAGAATGGCGCATGGCAATGGTGGTCCTGCTACACAAGGGTGGGGCCACAACTGACCCTGGGAACTGCCGAACAATATGCCTGACCAGTCTGATCTGTAAGGCAATGGAGCGAATCATTTTGGAACTCATAAATGGAGAGATTGGGAACCTCCAGTCGCTGGACCCCACACAGTTTGGCTTCGTCAAGGGCAGATCATGCCTCCTGAACCTGGTGGATTTCTTTGAGACAGTTACTCAGGCTAGAGATAAGGGAAAGGAGGTACACACGGCTTACCTTGACCTTGCTAAAGCATTTGACACCATTCCCCATTCAGGTATTATTGATAAGCTCACCAGCCTGGGCATAAACCCTTATGTCACAAGATGGATCGCAAACTGGCTCTCAGACAGATCCCATAAAGTAAGAGTAGTGGGATCTATGTCTGACTCCAGACCAGTAACGAGTGGTGTGCCTCAGGGCTCTGTCCTGGGGCCCCTCCTGTTTGGCATATACTTCTCAGAAGTACAGGCAAGCACAGAAGGGTGTGGCTGACTAAGTTTGTGGACGACTGCAAACTGGGTGCTATAATAGAGTCTCCGGCCGACATGGAGATCCTCCAGAAGGGCCTAAATGAGACTGATGCATGGTGTCAAAGCCATGGTCTCAAGCTAAATGCAAAAAATGCGTAGTAATCCCTTTGGAAAAACAGAGTAACCGCAAACTACAACATAGGAGGTAATCCCCTGAAATCTGAAGAAGAAATAAGGGATCTAGGGACCCAAGTAAATAGTCAGCTTTCCTTTAATAACCATGTTGCCAAAGTGGTTAGAAAATCCTTCTATGTGACCCATCTGATCACAAAAGGGTTTGCATCAAGATCTAAGGATGTAATGGTGCCCCTCTACTCTTCCCTCATCAGACCCATTATTGAGTACAATGCACCAATTGGAATGTACCTGGCTAGACATCTCCAGCAGCTGGAGAGACCACAAAGGTACCTAACCAAGAGGATTACTGGCCTCAAACAGTTGCCCTATGCAGCACGATTGAAAAAGCTAAGACTGTTCTCTGTTGCATACCGCTTTCTCAGAGGTGAACTCTGAGTAAAGTAGAGAGCCATGTCCAACCCAGAATTGTTGAACATGCTCCATCTTAGCAAAACCAAATCTACTTGAGCTACATGCTCTAGGGATATAAACCTCAACACAACAATGAATAGAACATGCTGGAGGGATATATTCCCTTCGCAGAGACTTCCCTTACTATGGAACAGGGTCCCGATCTACATAAGACAGAGCCCCTCACTATCACTCTTCAAGAGGAACCTTGATGAGTGGATGGGTAACAGAAAGTTTACACCAGGGATCACACCAACAGCACTACTAGATAGGGGCCAAGGGTACTAGCTGCTAGTACAAAGGTCTAGGGAACTACTAAAGGGGCGGTGAATACCGCACAACGTGGCTGGGCTAATATATGCCTTCGGGCAGATAGCCCAGTATCAAGCTGTGAACCTATGAACCTAAGTGGAAGCTATCAACATACCTAAGATACATATACACAGACACATATATGCAGATACAGATATACACACACACATATATATATATATATATATATATATATATATATATATATATATAGAGAGAGAGAGAGATATAGATATATATGTGACTACACATATACACGCAGAGATATGTATAGTAAGATACATATGTAGAAGGTGCACACAATATGGAACAGCCACTATGCCTACAGTTAACACCTTAACAACTGGACACTGTATAAGCCACCCATACAAATGACAATTGCTGCCTGCAACATGTACCCACAGAGAGGTCATATGATATAACACCACACACAGGTTTGCATAAATGGAAAACCTTTATTTGTGTACTATTACAGTTGTATATGCCATGTCATATAGCTGTTCAGAAACTGCCATCCATATAAACAGAGTAATGCAACTGTGAAACAGTTATACTAATACAGTAGTCTGGAAAGGTTTACAAATGTTGCTGTCCAAGCCGAGCCCTTCAAATAGTACAATAGTATAGACAGACTGGGCCACAGGATACCAAACAATCAACAGTAAGTAATGCAGGTGTATAGTTCAACAGCCTCTATCTCCACTCTGTACACAATCACTAGGTTGTAAAGACTTCAGTTGACACAATGGGATGTAACTGTTACATAACAAGACATAACTGACAACATCGTAAACACACTGACAAGCAGAACAGACTGTATGGCAGGAGGCAGTAGGCCTGCATTAACCCAATTTATGTATTTAATTTAAATATAGGTGAATTGTATGGTAATTAAGGCAGGTCAGCCCTGATTCCCCCACATTTTGCAACAGCCTAGGTTATTTATGGTGCACCCCCTAGACTCAATAATACAATGCCATATACCACTGTTACATACACTGGCCTCTGGAGTGCATAAGGGCACACATGTATTGTGTAGGTGAAGCCCACACATATATGGCCCCAGCCCCACCATATGTGAGGGGGATACAACAGCAGTGGAGTGATGACAGGAATGGCAGCATGATATACTCACAGCCCACTACAGAACAACTCCTGACAGCATGTCATATGTGCAAAGCTTGGTATGTAGGTGGAGGACAGAGGCTGGAACACAGGAAAACTGTTGTCATACACTAAGCAAGTCAATGGTGTTACAGGATAGTCTGCAACATACCCTTAGTCAGGGATTTTAGGTTAGAAACATAAATGGATGTTGCCATGTACTGATAGCACTCAACACACACACTGCCAGTGAAATATCTGACACAGGACCTGTGGGGTGGACAGACAAAATATGACGGGCACACCTCTGGCCATTAAGAGGATAGGCCCACAGTTGAGAGCTGTCCATAAACACCTGTGTAGGGCAGCCACATGGCAGAACCGTGTGCATGCATACCCACAGACTATGCAAACTCACCTAGGGCAACCCCATACCTACACACACCACATCACCTCGCCCAGCACCCAACAGTACACCCCTCCCCCGCACACATGGTGTCAACTGTATGGCCCACCCTTGGCCTCTGGCAAACCAACATCACACCCTGTGCATATGATGATACCTGTGCCATATCCCTGTCATCCATACCATCAAAGCAGGGACAGGCTGATATGGTTCTGATACACATGGAGACTGTACTACAGTGTACCACAGTACTGCAGTGTAACATGTTGTAAGGAGTAGAGTGCAATGCATATATGGCAGGTAGTGTAGCCATCCAGCAATGATGCCTTATAGCTGTTAGTAACACTGGTTGGTTGTGGTCTCTATAATATTATCCATTTGTGTTGTAGGTGTACATGTGTCAGCACTAGGATGCCCTGTGCATATGATGATACCTGTGCCATATCCCTGTCATCCATACCATCAATGCAGAGACAGGTTGATATGGTTCTGATGCACACGGTGACTGTACTACAGTGTACCACTGTACTGCAGTGTAACATATTGTAGGGAGCAAAGTGCAATGCATATATGGCAGGTAGTATAGCCATCCAGCAATGAAGCATTATAGCTGTTAGTGACACTGGTTGATTTCAGTCCCTATAATGTTATCCATTTGTGTTGTAGGTGTACATGTGTCAGCACGAGGATGGTCTGCAGTCATATTCCACAACGGGGTATGTCACTGTGGTGACACCATGGCTGTGACATATCTGGTGTACAGTTGAACACATTTCACAGGTTACTAAACCGGTTATTGCCTCTGCCACATGGACAGATGACCCGCTGAGGCATGCATACCCTGCAACCTGATGTAGACTCATCCACATACATGCACACTGTTACTTGGCAACACTGAACCCCTACCTAGCTATGTGGTAATACTGAAGTGTGTGGCTTACATTGCACACACCATACAGCATTTAGGGGGAGGTGTGTCCCAGGTTATCTGCAGAACATCCCCAGACATGTACAGTATGCTAATGGGGGATGTAATAGGTGTATTTGGACAATACGTAGTGTGACATACTGTCATAAACACATTTACAGACACATAACAGCCAGACACACATCTGAGATACCAGGGCCTATTGCTGCTAACTAACTTGACCATGTGTTCACTGTGTTACAGGTAGGCTGCACACATCGCATGCATAACTGGCTTGGATTGTGGTAACAGTCACCTGTATGGTTGATTGTGACAGTGGTAACCATAATGTGGTACATGGGACATATACTGGGTGTACTTGGTGTAATGACAGTGTACACAGCACCCACATCCCCCAGTGGATATTGTACTCCCTGAAACCCATGATGACACTCTGCCATACCCACCATCACACATTGGCCATGACTGCGATACAACCCATAGTATACCCCAACAGTGGTACTACAGGGATATGCATCTCATGCACATGCCACACGCGTGGTAGGGTGTTGCATCATCATGCCTCACCTACGGGCAGCAACAACACTATCTGTACTACTGTGTGGCAATGGGTATTGTAATAGGAGTATGTGGCCTCAGAATGCTGTATCCTACAGATATACGGGCATGAACAACTACACACACATGCCAGAACACAATGGGTATCCCATGCCTATCACCCCATTTGTAAAACACTGTTGTGCTAGTACTGCAAGGCTCATGTAGCCAGTATGGGAGGGGGGGCTTAACAGGGTACATGTAATGTCCCATACAGCAGCAGCAGCCACAACTGACTATGGCAATGAGTGTTGCATTGGTTGTGAAGGCCCTCATGGAATTCCCAATTACAGGTGTGCTAACACACAGACACTGCTATACTCAGTAATGCACATGTACATATGTGTCAGTACAGGGATACATCCCTGCAGGTGGTCATTGCTGTGTACCTAGCTACTGTCCAAGGGGAGATGGGTTGTGTCGGGGTTGTGTGTACAGTGTTATACTGCCACCTGCCAGGTGGCAACAGGCAATCTACTGACAGACACTACTGTTGTGACACTCAGGGTGAGAATGACATGCATCAACCATTCCTCCAGGTGCCTCCTGCACCTGGCCACTGAGGTGATCAAGTTGACATGTATGCAACATGCGTTACAACACATGATTAGTTTCTGTGATGGAGACCTGTATCCAAGCATGTTTGGTTAACTGTGGTAGTGTAGTGGAGGTACCTGTGGCATGTGGTGAGTACAGGATGACATCTCCTATATGTGCCACTTCTTACACAGCTGGGAAGATATGTCAGTGTCAATCAAGCTTAAGTTGCCTGTACATATCTGAGCTGGATACCTGCCATCTGCACATCTGTACAGGGACTGACAGTCATCAGCTTGGCAAGTAACTATGCAGTAGCATGAGTGTGTTGACACACAGACATCTGAAAACAATATGTATGCCATAACTATATGTCAGATGCCCTCACTAATATGTGCTGTACAGACGGTAGTCTACAGTTACATTCCACATGATGGATCATTACCCAGTAAGGGTATATACTGTGACACAGCTCACACACCAGGGATACAACAGAGAGGCCTCGGTGTCTAGCCATGCTCGCAGGTGTGCCTGTCAGTACTACATTAAGCACTCTGCTCTTGCCTGGATTAGCACTGTCAACAATAGTACTGCCATGATACACTACATGCCAGTGTGACAGCACATGCACTGGGCTACTACACCTGTATGTAACACATTCACATGGATAACAGTGCTGTACAGGCCTCATATATGTCTGTGTCCCACACATGACACTTACACCCCTTGCTACTGTAATGACAGCACATAGGTGCATGTATTGTACATGGAATTACATACACTTATTACAGGTTATCAGACTGGGTAGTGTGTCCTGGTTACCAGGGCTAAGCTATGCTTAGCAAGTATCAACATTGCTGCAATATAACAGCTAAGCTGATTTGCGCACTGGTAAGTGCTGCCTACACAGTGTAAGTGCCTGTATGTTTACCCATAGCTCAGTACTGCTTAGCTTCATGTAAACCCATGCAAACCCACTTAAAACATTGCCTTAACCACTCCTGTATCTGACAACCCTTGTTCTGCCCAGCAACAAAATGTACACCCCTTGCAGGTCTTGAACCCAGGATGCTTTACAGTGAAGTCACAACACTTAACCACTACACCATGAACATTGCGAAGACAGGTGTTGTTTTACCAGTATAGCTGTCAATACACATATTAAGTAGTATTGAACAATTGCCTCTAGTTCCAAAACTGTGCAGTCCTTGTTATTAATATGACTGTTGCATCACATATGTTGTTTTATCATAATGTGCACATAGCAGATACATACGGTGAGATACATCCGGGAGGGTATACATAACCATGACCAGACCTCTCAACCAATTGGGGATAAATTTCAACAGAATCAGGGACAAGTCAAGAGAAAATCAGGGACAATTAGGGACACTTTTAAAATATTAGTGCTATTAACTTGAAACATTGACAGAATCAGAGCATATGAATTAATACACATTTTCTGAAGAAAAAGAAGTTTATAACTCTTAATTGTTGTCATTATTCATTAAGTGTATTTCACCACCTTTCCCCCAAAAGTCACTAGTTTCAGAAGGGATTAAGAGGGACAGAGTTAAAATTTGAGTCAAAATCAGGGACAGTTGAGAGGTATGACCGTGACATTTACTCATGACAGGAATATGGTCATATACATATAATAGGTCTGTATATGTCTACATGTACATACACATGTATGCTCATACATATGTCTGTATACACATCTGTATAGTGCTACATATATATGGCCATGTGTACATCTCTTTGTATGTACACACACACACACACACACACACACATATATATATATATATATATATATATATATATATATATATATATATATATATATTTATACACATATGTATATATAGATATACACATATGTATGTATAGATATATGTCTATATAGCTATATATGTATGCACATCCTATGTGTACAGATATTCCTAGTTATGTTGGTATATATGTAGATATCTATAACTATATGTGCATACATATCTATTCTGATATACCTACTACTGTCAATATATATGTAGATATTGATATGTATATGTGCATATGTATCTCTACCTGTATATGTTTAGACATATATTGCTCTGTATATGTATATATCTGGGTGTTTATATGTATATATATATATATATATATATATATATATATATATATATATATATATATATGTACATATACATATCCATCTATATATGCCAATAATATGTGTATATATATCTATATAGATATCTGTATTATTATATATACATATATTTTCACCATATGTCCTGAACATGGAGTGTAGCCCTACCTCAGCCCCTATAGTCCCAACTCCATAGTGCAAGGGGATGTCAGGTGTGTATAGCAGGTATATTTGTAGACTATTGCTACACATCAAATCTGCTTCTAAAATGTGCGCCACTGGCTACTGACAGGCATCCTAAAGACATCATAGTACAGTACCGCTGCTAGCACGTCATGCTCCTGTGGACTAAAGCAGAGATATTGGCTAATATATGTGTACATTCTGACACACTCTGGACTGTCCAGAGGTGTACACAGACCCCCTTAGTGCAAGACATGTGGACCAAGCCTGACAATGTGGATATTAACAGCCATGTAGATGGATATAACACATAATCACTGGTATACATTTGCCCCTTAGGTTATGCATTCACACACCCCTGTCTGTCCTGACACATAATAACCACTGGTGCAGAGGTGCCATGGCCACATACTACCCACTAGATATCGACAACCATCTGTACAGCATCCCACTGCTCTGTATAACATATATGATTGTTAAGGGAGGACCAGCAGCAGTACATCTGGCAAGTATCTGGACATGACATCTCACTGGGTATGTACATGAAGCTGCTAGGGATGTAACAAAGCACTGTGCAGGCTACAGGTAAACTGGCTCAACACTGGCCTACATTTCCTATGGGGGCAGGCACATGTACATGCATATATAGCAGGCTCTACAGGCATGTCACAGCACAGACTATGATACATCAGTGTGAAAGTGCATAACCACAACCACGTATGGTAAGCTAGCGTTATATTACAGTATATGGACTATTTGTTCAACACCATCCTCATATGTGCCACTCATACACTAACCCTAACATATATTGGGCCGCTACACAGTGTGGTCCAATGCCTGTCTGTGGTATGGGACAATACAAACATGTAAGCTGATACAGTAACATACAGTGGAGCAGCATGTAACATCAGTTAGAACAGGACCAAGAACAATGACATCTACCACAGTCTGTACACAGGCCAAGGTACATATTCACAATACACACACTGTTGACAATCACCATAAGTACACAGACCTCAGTACTGTACACACAACCACAGAATGCCACATTGTATTTATTTTATTTTTATTTTACATTTGTTAACCAGGTTAGTCCAGCTGAGCTTTTGGCTCATTTTCAGTGGAGACCCAGGGAGAAAAGCTCCTCATAGAGATTTAAAAATAAAGAATAATATTTACAAATATGTATAAAAAACAATTAGCAATATATAATTTACATTCTAGAACATTACATTTGGATGCTGTTGACAAGTAGCTGGTATTAGCTTAGTTAATGCTAGACTAGGTCATTACAGAATTTGTATAAGAAAAGGGAGAAGAATATTGCAAAGGGACAGAGTGGTTATAGCCAGAGAGACTGTAGGGTAAGAGCAGAGAATGAGATAGACTGGGGAGTAGAGGGAAAGATAGAAGTTATAGCTTAGGAAATAGCATGGAATGGAGATAGCTGAATTTCAATGAATAGGATGTGAGAAATGGAGTAGGGGAAAGCTAGAGTAAAATAGTTTCAGGGGGGATGGCTACAGTGGCAGGACCATTTCTTCATCAGGTGTTTTTTTGTAGCTAGCTTGAAGTGTTTTGTATGGTTAAGGGACCTAATTTCCAGGGGTAGTTGGTTCCAAGCCACAGAAGGGTTATAATTATAGAGTAAATGGCCTGTTTTGGTATTAGGTTTGTAGATCTGTAGCAAGTCTTGGTCAGAGCTGCGCAGTGTCCTGTTTGGAATATATTTAGTTATTATGGAAGATAGGCTGGGGCAGAAAGAGGGTAGATAGAGGATTTGGTGAATAATCTGTAATTGATGTAGTAGAAGCAAATGGGGAAATTCTAGCCAGGTCAGTTGCTTGAGAGATAGGCAGTGGTGAGCCTTGTATGTGTGATTGGCTGTGAATCTAGCCACCTTATTATAGGTAGTTGTGAGTTTTGTAATGAGTGAGGTGTTACGGTTAGTGAATAAGTGACAGCTATATAAGAGGATGGAAAGAAGAAATGCATGGGAGAGTGTTATTCTGGCTGTGTTGGTTAGATATCTTTAATTCTGGTAGAGGAGACCAAGTTTCTGGTGTGTTTAACTCCCAGCAGTTTAGTACTGGGTTTGGATATGATGATGGTGTTATTCATAGATAAGATGGTAAATGTGGTTTGAGATTGGAGAGGTTCTCGGGGAGGAAGAGAAGGAGCTTTGTTTTCTTTGGATTGAGAATTAGTTTATTGTCACTAAGCCATGCCTCAATTGAAAGATGCCCGTGTGGCAGAGTGAAGGTCTGATGTATTATCTGCAATAGTAATGACAGTAGAGTCATCTGCATATTGTACAAGTGTAGAGTGCAAGGCAGAGGAGTGTAATAGATTTGTGAAGATATTAAAGAGGAGTGCCCCAAGTATGGATCCTTGAAGGACTCCCATAGACACATTGAGTGGAGGAGAGAGAACAGATTGCCATGTTACAGCTTGCTGTCGATTGGAGAGGTAGCTAGAGAACCAGGAGATTGTGGAGAGAGAAATTCAGGCAGGAGAGTTTATCCAGTAGGAGAGGATAGGAGACAGTGTCAAAAGCTTTGGAGAGGTCTAGGAACAGACAGGAGACAAGTTTATTGTTGTTACGGGCAAGGGCTACAGTATTGTTGAAAGATATTAGTGCAGTAAAGGTGCTGTGTTTGGGATGGAAGCCATGTTGAGTATTTGTGAGAAGGTTTTCTTGTAAAAGGTAATGCAAGTCTGATATCTCAAGGGCTTGTTATCAGTTATGATGTCACTAATTATGGTATACAGCACATATGCACCTCTTACTGCATGACATATGTACAGAAATTGACAGAGTTGTGGCTGGAAGCACATACACAGGGCCAATATTGACATGTTGCTGTGATAACCTCATATATTTACTGTTGTAACAGGGTTTGTTGCAACATATTTCCTATGAGGGATATGAAGTCAGTAACTCGCACGGCTGTCACTATCTACAGACTGCAGTCTCACACTACCTTCTGCAGTCCACATGTAGGTGCTCTGTGGGTAACACATGAAACAAAAGACACCACACACTGCCCAGTCTGCAGATGACCCTACAGATGAGGTTCCCTCATAAACATAGCACTGACATGGCAGTTATTAAAACATGTATGACAGCCATATCCACACACACCCTGATAAACCAGCATTGCTGTATTACCAGAGCATTACTCCAAATGTAGTATAGCAGCACATACAGTCTGTTGTCAGGTCAGGCACATCCCCCTCCTGTGTGTTGCCCTGTTTCTACAATGTATGCTGTTAGAGGTAAATCCCCAATCCATCTGAGATGCTGTTTGCCAAACAACAGAACGAGTTCCTGCTCACAGTGAATGAAAAGGCCCAACACCAACATGATGTTCCTAGATACCGGAGTGTGTTTCCATGCAATTGGCAATGGGAATGTTACCACAGCTTTTCCACATGCAATCAGCTACAGGAGGGCTGCAATTTGTGCAGAGGCCATCAGCTGATCATGAGCATCAATTAAAATACACATGCTGCTGCCTAAGCAAAGTAGATGTAGGTCTCCACATCCACCAGAGAGGGAGTAAGAAAGGCAGACAGAGGCAAAGTAAATTCAGGGAGGGGTAGGAGAGTAAAACATAAGCATGTTTGTGTCACACACCTACCAGCACAGGGTATCAAACCCCTGATGACTATGTAGTGCTATCATATTTCTATGCAGTTATCGGATGCACCACATAGGTTACGTACTGAGGAGCCCTCAAAATGTATATGTGATATTGAGTGACATCTGCAACAGGGATATGGTAGCTATACGGTAGGTGTAGTACACGTGCCTGTCTGCATGAACAAGTGCCAGTATCAACACCGCCACACTCTCACAGGGATGCACACACAATGACACACATGGCAGGGTGAGGAATACAACTCATCACTAGTGAGATTGCCACAACACATTATTGTGCAGGTATCATATGCACCACAGGGATCATACAGAGGTTATATGGGCAAAGGGTATGTGGAGATGTCTGACATTAGACAGCATGCTTCATTATGCCAATGGGGGTTGTAGTGAGTGTGAATGTGATCATACGCATCATACAACACACACATACATACACACTCACACACACACACACACACACACACACACACACACACACACACACACACACACACACACACACACACACACAGTGCCAGTACTGACATGCATGAGTGCATTGCTTCACAGTTGTGTAGTAGTCGACTGTGCCAGACAGCTATACAAGGCTAGGTGATGGGTACACTTTGGCATCAGCCCACATGACAATGATGTGCATTGTGGCTCAGGGGTGTAGTTTCTGGATTTGCCCACACAGGTGGGTATTGTATTCATCCAGTCTCCTGGGTGACTATTGTGTGTGGCCAATGCTGTGCATTGCTTGCCATGTAAGCATTCCTTAGTCCATGACATAGACGGTTTCTGGGATGTGCACATCTCTCTCATGCATGCACAGTGACATGTGGAACTGTACCTGGAGTGTCTGGCCCATGTTGTGTACACATATCATCAGATGTGCCTGTTCTGGCCTCATGTAGTGGGAACTGGTAATGGACAGGAGGTTTAGCCTGCACCTACATTGATAGCATGATGCCAGCATTCCTTGGTGTCAGTGACATTTGTCCATACAGGGCATGTTTTCAGGCATGGTATGTCCTTTGTGGGCCACATTTGATGGCACCACAGGTGTTGCAGGTGTCCAGTGGGAAGATGCACTGTCAGCATGTACGTGCCTATTGGACAGATGGACAGGGTGCCATGCCCTCTGTAGCCCACTGCAATCACACCATGGTTACTATCAGTGGGCAGTAAGCAGGGTACTACCAACATAGCGGTTGTTGCCTAGGCAAGTGTGTGTGTGTGTGTGTGTGTGTGTATGAGACATGGGTTGAGAGTGGTCTCTGGGTAATACTAGGGTTGCTAACTTTGTTTGCCTGGCCTTGATGTCACATGTAGGGGTATGGATTTGCACCCCAGCCTCTCTGCTATTTCACATCTGTTATCCCTGTATGGTGGATATTGTGATATATACAAGAAATTTGCAAAACCTGCTCCACATTGAGCCCAGTTGTTGCACACTCACATCCACCTCCACAAAGAATACAAGTTACAAACACAGACATACACACACCCATCATGTCTGGGATTAGAACTCCTACCTAACTAGTTTATTACACTACAGCACTATGCAGTTATAGGATGCACCACGGACATTATTGGAGTACTCTTTCCCCAAATGTGTATTTCACAATAAATGACAGCAGGATTGCCTAAGTAGGGCATTTGAATTGTAGTGAGTGTGGCTAGGCTAAAATGCACTGCTCCCTACGCAGACATTGAAACACACACAAAACATCCATAACTGACATGTGTGGGAATAGGACCCCTACCAGAGTTCTTTATCACACTACAGCATGAAGCTTTTATAGGCTGCACTACAGGGATTACTGGAGTACTCCTTCCCCAAAAGTGTATTTCACAATAAATGACATCAGCAGGATTGCCAAAGTAGGGCATTTGAATTGTAGTGAGTGTGGCTAGGCTAAAATGCATTGCTCCCTATACAGACAGAGAGACACACACACTTGCCATGTCTGGGATTAGAACTCCTACCTAATTAGTTAATCACACTACAACAGTACATAGTTACAAGATGTGCCATGGAGATTACTGGGCTACACCTTTCCGAAAGGTGTATTTCACAGTGTATGACATCAGCAGCCTTGACAGAGAATGGCAATTGAATTGTAGTGAGTGTGACTAGCTTAAAACGTATTGCTCTCTACACAGACAGTGACACACACACTTGCCAAGTCTGGGATTAGAACTCCTACCTATTTTATCACACTACAGCAGTACACAGTTATGGGACGAGCTACAGAGATTACTGGGCTGCAACCTTCCCAGAGGTGTATTTCAAGATGGATGACATCAGCAGTCTTGCCAAAGTAGAACATTTGAATTGGGAGTGTGAGTAGCCTAAAAGGCATAGACAGGGACAGGCACTCACAGGAATTACCCTCTACACAGACAGGGACAGGCACACACTTGCCAAGTCTGGGATCAAAACTCCTACCTAACTATTTTATCACACTACAGCAGTATGCAGTTATGGGACGTGCTATGGAGATTACTGGGCTACAACCTTCCCAGAGGTGTATTTCTAGGTGGATGACATCAGCAGCCTTGCCAAAGTAGGACATTTGAATTGTAGGGAGTGTGAGTAGCCTAAAAGGCATTGCTCTCTACACAGACACAGACACACACACACACACACACACACACACACACACACACACACACACACACACACACACACACACACACACACACAGCCACAGTTGCCATGTCTGGGATTAGAAGTCCTACCTAACTAGTTTATCACACTACAGCATTATGCAGTTATAGGACATGCCATGGAGATTATTGGGTTACAACTTCCCAAAGGTGTATTTCATAGTGGATGACCTCAGCAGGCTTGTCATAGTAGAGCTATGGGGAGGGCAGTGTGTGTGCATGGACCATAACCCATTTATCTAGAGGTTGACACACCACATGCGGACACATGCAGAGTCATATTTCACAGGCAAGTGTATACAGCTGCTAGATGACTACTTCATTGTACAGTTATGTTGCACAGCTAGCACTTGCACCACATAGCCTGTAATGCTGACGGATACTGGTGGCTAGTATCTACAGTGAGTGACATATGAACCTCATGTGGTTGTGGCCCTTTGGCTGTGTGCTGGGTGGGACAGTCCTGGATGTCTCCTTGTCACAGTCACCCTCTTCCACACATCTGTGTACATCTACTTTTGGCTTATTATAGTGTGTTATCCTTGGATATATGTCTGTATTCCTATCCACTGTGTGTGCAAAGCATGCGTGATGCATACTGAGGAGTGTCTGCACTAACATCTGTGATTGCCAGATATATCTGGTCCACTGGTGTTTGCAGACATGGCCTTCATTTGTTTAAGTGTGTGATCATGCCCAGTATTACCTTTTAGTATGTTGTTGACTGACATTGCCTTCATTTCTCTAAGTGTGTGAGCATGCCCAGTATGTCTGTCTGAATGTGTGTATCGAGTCCAGGTAGTTTGTACTGCAATGCAGACCTTTGTGATGTACACCTACAGGTAGCATACTGTTTCTGCAGGGTATCCGTCGATCATTTGGCAATATGGGGACAAACTGTGCAGGGGATAGTATGTACTGTATGTGATTGTGTCTGTGCTGCTTCAGCTGCATGGTACGCAGAGATATTCAGACATGTACTATTATACACAGTGATGTTTTCTGTCCTCATGTGCTGTCAGGTGGACATTCTTGCTCTCAGTGATGTCTTGGGGGACAAGAGTGACTGCGGCTGTGTCCAGTATTGTGGGAGAGACCTACATATTCATGATAAGTTATGCCATTCTGGAGGGGGAGCTGCAGACACTTGGTGCTGGGTTTGAGTATCTGGTTCAGCACCTTGGTACAGTACTGGCAGAGGATCCCATACTAGTACGCCCATCATCATGACAGTATGGGCTTATCTTGCTATGACAATGCCTCACAGCTGTGCAGATTCACACAGGTCAGCCAAGGGCAGGGGCCATGGGTTAGGACATTTACCCTGTTGTGGTGTACGGGCAGGTGTGTAGCCACCCTTGTATGGGTTTGCAGACAGGGATAGTGTGTGCACACAGCTTGGTGTCGGACCCTGCACATTCCATGCTGCCCATTCTCCCACCCCCCAGTTATTCTAACCTCTTCCATACAGTATGCATACATTATCTGATACTTTCCCTAAGTGTTTCACCCCATCCCAGTTGTGTGTTAGTGTTGGTCCACAGTTCATGCAGTGGGACATGGTGGACATGTTACTGTGGTTTGTCCACATGGCCTTGCATATGACTTATGTGGAGCATGTTATGTTGTTATTTGGGTGTCCATGACATTCCATGCATTGGCAGTACGTGTGAGACACAGGCCTTTGGCAGATGCCTGTGGGGCATTAGGTGTTGCTGCTTGCCAGATGTGGCAGGTCATTGCATTCTGTCAGTCCTACAGTCCCAGACCACCATACAGTATATTCCCCTGGGGTGACAGGGTAGGTGTGACAAGTATTCATGTCAATACCACCTAACAGTCTTGCTCAGGTGGTGTGGATGCTGGCAGGGTGCTACCTACAGCTAGGGACACACCTGCATAGGACACCTGCACTGCATGCTGCAGTCTTCCGCTATTGCCATATACAGGTGGGGTCTTACTGTACCCATTCCTACAGCAGGGATATGACCAGAGAGTTGCCTGTGGGTGTTGTTTGCATGAGCTGGGTGCATGTGTGCTATGGACACTACTTGCATCTGACACACGGATATGCATTGGGCATTCCAGTTATGCTTGCATGTGCAGGACATCAGCTGTTTCCCAATACATCAGCCTTACCTCCTTTGTGATCTGTGAGTGTTTGGGCAGACAACACCAGTATCCTTTACTACAGGACCAAATAATGTGATGCATACTTGTATGTACTTTTCCAAGGATGTGTCCATTTCACAGTGACACAATATATACTGTATGCCTGGGGTACTTTCCCCTGTGTACTGCTTGTATATCTAGACCAACAACCATGCCATGTCAGTCTTTCAGATGGTGACACATATTACCACCATACATTTGCAATGGCTTACTGCTAGCTTGTGTTATACTGATGGGTATTATGTATGTCACTGCAGTTGTGAGGACATATCCCTGTCATCAGAGGTAGTGGGCAATGGCCACCAGGCTTACCTCAGCATGCATACATACTGACCACTCTCACACGATATGGGACACACACCAACCTAACACACACATAACTGCATATTGTGCAGATGCTACAACCCATCCTGCTACCTTGGCCACTTCTGTGCATCTGTGCTCCACTGGTATTAGACCTACACATACATGTTACTACATTTCTAGATAGAGTTGTGCGGGGGCACACCTGACTGTTATGAGGTGTGTACATCACATGGGGGGGCACACCAGACCGTTACTACATAATTAAGTAGTGTTGGGGGGAGCACACCTGACTGTTTCTGCATTACTACACAGGATTGGGGGGGCACACCTGACTATTTCTACATGTCTACACAGGATTGGGGAGGCACACCTGACTGTTACTACATTTCTATGTAGGGGGCACACCTGACTATTTCTACATTTCTACACAGGATTGGGGGGCACACCTCACTGTTATTACATTACCACATAGGATGGGGGTGGCACACCTGACACTTGTACACATTTGCTATGACTGTACTGGTATGTCAGGTACTCCATTTCATTCTGTATTCTAACCTATCATGCTGACTAGAGGCATACCAGTGTACTACAGATCTTAGCTTTGATTTACCTACATATTAGTTTCTGACTTCCTTCCCTTGAAAACTAACATCCCACTGCCTGACCTGCTGTAGTCTGTCTTTGTAGGCCTGGAGGGGAGGTTACCCATAGGCATCATTCAGAGGCCAGAGCACAGCCTTTGTTTTTGTTTGTCTACACCTGTTCTGCTGGCTGTGACTGTTGTTGGGTATGTGAACCCCCCTGACTGGCATGTGTGAGTCACTTACCTTGTGGGTGTCCCAGTATTGAGGGTGGTGCTGCAGGGCTGCCTATGTCAGATGCACATAGTACACTCCCTATACATGGTTGAGCACAGGTAGTGCCATGTTTGGCATCCCTTTTACTATATGTGAGAATCAGAGAGAGGTGTTATTCCCTGGGTCCCTCCTGTGTCAGTGTATGTGCTATGCATTGCCTCTTTGCCAAGGCCAGGGCATACTGGGAACACCTCCTTCTGCCTACTGGGGCAGACTTAGGTTGTTCCTCCTCTGAGTCACTCTGTGCTTGTGCAGGCCTTGGCAATTGTGGAGGGCTGTGTTGCCCTTCCCCATGCTGTTCCTGCTGCAGCTGTTTCTGCAGCATCATATTGTGTAGCATGGCACATATGATGACAATTTGGGTACATGTAGCTAGTGAGTACTGCAAGTCTCCACCTGATGTGTCCAGGCACCGGAACCGTGACTTGAGCATCCCAAACACATGCCCTACTATAATTCTGGTCTGTGCATGTGCCTCGTTATGGAGTTCTTGTTCGGGTGTGTGTGCATTTCTGATGGGTGTCATCAGCCATGGCTCCAGTGCATATCCAGCATCCCCCACAAGGTGACCATGTGGGATGTCTCCACTGGCAAATCTCTGGTACAGCTGTGTCAGATGCCAGATGTGGGAACTGTGATAGCTTCCAGGGCAGCCAGCACACACATTCATTATTATGCCCTGGGCATCACACATGGCCTAGCAGTTGACGGAGGGGAAGCCCTTGCAGTTGATGTAGACCCTACCCCGCTCACTAGGTGGTGCTTTTATGCATATGTGTTTGCAGTCTATAGCACCCATTACCTCATGGTATTCTGCTATTTGGAGTAACAGTTGCATATTGCTGGCCAACCCCTCACGGGTGTTGGGGAAATATACGTGCTCACCAACATGTGCTGACATGGCATCCAGGAACTGTTGGAGTACCCTGGATGCTGATGTCTTTGAGATCCCCATCATATCCTCAGTTGGCCTTTGGAAAGTACCTGTAGCTAATATTCTAAGGCTTACACATACCTTGGTATCCACTGGGATGGGTTTCCCTCTGTTAGTTCTGTGTGTCAGGCGTGGCCGGCACAGCTCAACAATTTTCTGTAGGAGATCCCTGTCCACCCTATAGCACTCCACTATCTCCAGCTCATGTAGCCCCGGGTAGGTTACCCTGGGTCTGTACACTCTTCTCTGTCTCCTCACTGTGGGTTGTTCGACAGCATTCACATCCTAACCACTCTCAGCCTCTTCCACAAGTTGTTGTATGATAGCTATTGCAGCCCCTATCATTTTGTTGTTTTGTTTCTTAAAAGTTCCCTGCTTGTATACACCGGTGGTGTAGGGTGTGGGAAAAACCAGAGGGGAAGGTGTTTGCATAGTTTATAGTAGTGTTCTGGATTGGGCTGGTCTGTGTAATTGGCTGATTCTGATACATTTCACCTGCTATCTATGCTAGTTCTCCTAGATTACCTTCCTACTGCTGTTTTCCCTTCCCATTGCCTTCCTGTCTAAGCCCAGTGGCGCGCCACGCAAACACAGTGATCAAATGTGCACAGAACAGCTATTTCCTGGTTTACTTTTTTTCCCTTTAAAACTCAGTATGCAGCGTGCACACCCACTTAGGCAATATAAAGAGTCCTTGGCAGCCTCAGACACACCCCCTTGCTTAGCTGTGCTTAGCTAGGAGCAAACCTGAGCCACAGGGCTCCAATCTGCTTACAGTATGCCTGACAATCTCCCCATGATGTCGGCTAACTCCTAGGCTTTCACCAAGCTATTCCTACTCTTACGCTGTTGGGACCTGACTAGCATGCTAGGGAAAACTGGGATCCACTATTATTCCCGTCATTTGCATAGGATTGCCTGCTAATGCATAGTTTCATGTCTCACACTGAGCCTCCCCCCTTAGCAACCACTACTCACTGGCCATGTTGTCTTCTGCCTGCCATTGACTTTCATGGCAGAATTGTGATTTTAGTTAGAGTGCTTATTTTAGGTTTATTTTCTTATTTCCCCCTGATCCCGTTTGTGTGCCACTGCCCTATGCTTAAACTGCTGAGATCGGCTAAAAAAAAAAAGTAGATTTTTTTATTTTTTAAGCTGTTTGCAATGCCAATGGCCTTATACTTGGCCATTGGAATGGTTCCTGACTGATATGCAGCCTTTATTTGGAGCTGTCACGGCCACGTTTTGGATTTTGCAGAAATGTACTCGTTACTAACAGAGTACATTTCTGCAGATTACACTAGTACTGCATGGCTGTTTTCAAGCTTTCTTGATCGCAAATTCTCCTCATTTGCATGGATTTCTCCTGCAAATGGGGTGATTTGCATACAGGGGCTTAGTCTGTGCAGGACTAGTGCAGGAGTGCTCGTGCATGCCCCTGCAGACTATTCCTGGATCGCACGGCAGACATATTGCCTGCTAGAGCTCCTGCACTAATCCTGCATGCCATGCAAGGCATGCAGAATCCAGGGGTTTATTTCTTTACAATTCCAAAAGCAATTTTTTTTTTAGTTTTTTTCTCATGGCGTTCATTACACTTTCTTTTTCCATTACTTTATATTTAATGTCACCTTTTACAGCTAATTATCATCAAACTTTTCCATAAAATCCCTTTCTTCCAAGAAAGTCTTAGATTTTTTCTTCTATTATTTATACAGTTTTCCTCTTCCTTAAACCATTTTCATTTTGTCATGCAATTCTTTCTTATCTACATGAATGTCATTAAGATTTAAATTTCATAACTTAACTGTATATATGTGTGTGTGTGTGTGTGTGTGTGTGTGTGTGTGTGTGTGTGTGTGTATATATATATATATATATATATATATATATAAAACACTCAGAAAAGATGCAGAGATGCTAAGCCTATGATATATTTTATTGTATAACATTTCAAATCTTACAGGATTCTGTCTTCACCCTCAGATGAAACTTTTTAAAAAATCTTTAATAACGCTTTTTCCATTCTTATTGGAAACATATACACTCTCCCTAATTAAGATAACTTCCCTAAAACAAATGCTTTTAACATATATATTTTTTAAAATGATAAATAAAAACTTCTCTGCACTAACACAATCATGTTTTATATGTTCATGTTTTCTTCCCATTATCCTACTATAGTTTCATTCTCCTTAAACCTTACTCCTAGTATACTTATTTAATTTCTGTTATAACATATTCCATTTATTTCATTTAATTTCACAAAAAAAAAACCTTCTTATTCAGCTTAACTGTAACCCACCTTTTTAAACAACTTTGTAATCCTTATCAGTACCTCCCTCACCCATTCCTTATTCTTAGCAATTATACCCATATCATCAACATATGACAAGTACATTTGTATTACTATTCCCTGCTCCATTTCCCATACTGCTTTTTTATACAATACATGCATGTTTGTACTGTTGCATACTAACTAATGCAAATAGACACATACTCAATTGTCATCCATGTTACACCCCTCTCCTAATCATTATTTCCCCAC
Source organism: Protopterus annectens (assembly GCF_019279795.1). Taxonomy (NCBI): domain Eukaryota; kingdom Metazoa; phylum Chordata; order Ceratodontiformes; family Protopteridae; genus Protopterus; species Protopterus annectens. The sequence continues at coordinate 142,282,286 of NC_056737.1, forward strand.
CCATCCATCCATTTACCATAAGAACGTTCATAACATGTTTTTATTACATTAATATTTTTTCTATACCATATGTCTCTAGAATTTTCTACATAGCCCCATGACTCACCCTGTCAAATGATTTTACTGTACCAGGAATTACTAACCTTTTTACTTTAATTTCTCTTAATATCAAATCTACCACTTCTGTCATAATTATCAGCATTTTTACTGGTATCCTTTGTATACCAAATAATCCATCCCATATCACTTCATCCAAAACATTCTGCATTCTACTTTGCAATATTTTCATAAAGATTTTATCATATATATTTTTTATGGTTATCAGCCTCCAGTTTTTAATTTCTTTACTGTCAACTTTTTTCCACACAAATTTAAACAACATCCCACACACACAGACATATATACTATTCTCCTATTCCTGTCTCTAGCCATCCATTTCATATCTTTATTTTTTCATTATTCATTACCTTATAATATCCATAATTGTACCATAATTCTCTTAGTGTCTCTTATAGTTCTTCAATTACAACTTTTTTGTCTAAATAATTCTTAACATTTTCCAATATTTGTTTTACTAGTCATTTCTTAACTTCTGTCTTTTCGTACATTCTACTTAAAAATCTTTCTATCAACTCTATAGTTTCAACTTTTTTATGTCCTATATTTATTTTTCATCTAGTATTGCTTCCATAATCCCATTTCTTGTTTTTACTTATTTCCCTAAAAAGGTGATATATCCTGTTTTTACCTTTTAAGTAATATTTTGGTCTGCATATCATAGCATTTAGTTTATCTCTATCTTTTTATACATCTCTTTTTCTACTTCCTTTATTCTACCATTGCCTTGTTCTCTTTCATTTTTTTCATAACTTCTTCACAATCCATTTATTTGTTTGTTCTTATTTTTCTTTCTACTTCTAAATAAGCTGTTTTATATTTTTTACAATAATCTGTCCATCAGTAATTTCAATCTTATTAATATATTATCACTGTCATAGGCTCCTCACATAATTTTTGTTCTTTCATATCATCCTTTTCACTTATTTCTTTTCTTTCCTTTACTTTTCCTCTGTCATCCCCTATTGCAGCCCATACTTTTCTGTGATAAAAACTGCTACCACTTCCATATCCCCTCTTAACTTTTTTTTATCTTTTCAATCTATGACATAATCTATTTCTGTTTTATAACACCCCTTTTATGTCTATTCCATGTCCTGCCCAAATATTAAGCATCCATGTTTCATCACCTTTTTCATCCTTTTTTATATTGTGTTATTTTTCATCTGTCTTTCCTTAAGTTTTAATAACAGTTTCTTTCCATTGTTACTAACATAATTACCAAAACAAAACTTTGCAATTCTGCAAACATTTTTTTTACAGTCTTATTATACGCATAAATCACTATTATATTTACACACCTTTACCTATTCCCAGTATAACATATCACCAGCCTTCCCAGTACTATTATGAATACATCTACTATCTTTAATTCCTCATTTTTTTATCAAAATATATATTTCAAAACACAACTCATTTCCACTAACAAATAATGTTCCTCCCCCACATTGTTTCATTTATTTTCTTTTTTCAAATATTTCATATTTAGTAAACATATCACTTCCATATCTTACTTCTTATACTACTCAGTCAATAACAAACTCTTTATGTCATTTCTTAAACTATTAACATTTATTGTATTATTCTTAGATCATCCTTTTCCTCTTTTGCATATTTCTTAATTCAAGTTTTGTTTCTCTCTTTCTTCTTACTCTTCAACAACTGATATTTCAGCAGTCTGTTCTTGTTCTTCCCGTTTCCAACCTCCCCTCCTCTCTTTCATCAGTCCCTAAAGTGTCATGTTTATTTTTCTTTGCACTTGATTATCTTCTGTCTGCAGTGTAGTTAACTTATCATTTTTTCTGCTTTTTTCCTCAGTCTTGCCTCTTCGCATACTTCCGTAAAATGTTCATCCGACTTGCTTTCTTTTATATTTTCCCTTCTTAATTTATCCTTTCTTTTTATAATAAAGGACAATCAAATCAGAAATGTCCAAGCACATTACATTTTCTACAGAAAGGCTTACAATTTCTGACAGTATGTCCTCCCTGCCCACATTTGCCACATCTTCTTTTATTACAATCTTGCACTAAATGAGTTTTCCCTCTACAAAAAAAGAGCATGCTTTAGGTTACCTTCAATACCCCAATTTTCCCTTTCCATTAACATTTATTACATTTAAAAAATGTTGTAGTTTTCAATGCACATTCACTGTAACCCACTTATCCCACCTCCCTGCCCATACCTTTCTTTTATCATACATTTTTTATATCATGCACCTAGTTGCAAACAGTAAGGAAACTAGTTCTTACCTCCACGTCATCAATTTCCGATGTTCTGAAATGTTCAAATATCTTTCTTTTCAGTTGCACTCCCAAATTTTGAAATATATAATTATTCAAAGTCATTTCAGAATCTCGTTTTCTCTACTTCCATCGACATTTGTGCTGTAACGGAGACCTGCTTTAAAGCAGCAGAAAGCACCCCTGCATTACCAGGCTATAACTCATTCCACACCTTTCAGCCCCAAAACATGGACCAAAGCTCCAGAGATGGTGGTGTCTCCATATTCGTAAAGGATATGCATACCTCCAGACTAGTAGCCCAACATAACACATCTGAGATACTTCATGTACAACTAACACTGGGTAAGACGGCGAGCCAGGTCATAGCCTGCTATAGGTCCCTAACCATGTCCCTAGACTCGCACTCCATGTTCCTAAACACCCTGGAATCTATCAAGTTCCAACCCAACACTTTAATACTAGGAGACTTCAACTACCCCTCCATCAACTGAGAAAACTACTCAAGCACCAGTACACTGGCCCAACATGTCCGGACATTCATCAGTTCCAATGCCCTGGACCAGCTCATTCTGACCTCCAGTAGAGGAAGCAACATCCTTGACCTGGCTATTACTAACATGGGCGACCATTGCTCTACTCTAATAGCCAATCCCTCCCTGGTCAGATCCGACCATAAACTAATCACCATGGACATTGACATCTCTCCCACACGCCCCTGCAAAGGTAACCACCTTGAAACACTTCTCCAAAGCTGACTTTGGGATCCTAAAAACAGAGGTGGCTAACTTCACAGTACCCATGCCAATGGAAAATAGCTGCATGACTGCCAAATCATACACCAATGCACTGTATGAACATGTACATAAATGCACAGAACTAGCCATACCCAACAGAACCAAGATGCTCTCCTCCAAAAACAGGAAGCTGATCTGGTGGTCCCCTGCCATTAATAAACTCTACAACAGAAGGAAGAAACTGTTGCAGAAAAAGGTGAAGTCTCAAGACTGGAAAAACTCCCTTATTAGCCTCAACAAAAAGTTGAGATCTCTCATCAAATCCTCCAAAGCCAGCTATGAAAGCAGACTTGCGGCAGACACTAAAAACAATCACAAAGCCTTCTATAGTTATATTAAGAACCTCTACGGCAATACCCAGATTTGCTCTGAGTTACTGCACAATGGTACCTCCTATGCTGAGCCAACAGATATTGCCAACATACTGGCCGACAGATTCAGTGCTAACTTTGCCCCTCCATCCCCTCCTAAAGGACCAATCACAATAACGGAAGAATGCCAGGCACCCATCATTACTGCAGCATAGATTAAAGCTGCATTGTCCAAGGCCAGGAATACAGCTTCCATGGGACCCGATAATACGCCTGGCTGTGTTCTACAAGAACTACAAAGCAATCTGGCACCACATGTGTGTGCCCTGTTCAGTCACAGCCTCACCTCAGGCTTTGTCCCTACTGAATAGTGGACTGCTATAGTCAACTCTCTCCATAAAGGGGGAGTGACTACAGACCCTGGGAATTATCACCCCATTAGCCTGAAAAGTCTGACATGTAACGTAATGAAGCACATCATCATGGGCCTGATTAACAAAGATATAGGAAATCTCCAAACTCTAGACCCCATGCAATTTGGCTTTGTGAAAGGGAGATCATTCCTGCTCAACCTGGTTGACTTCTTTTAGTCAGTCACCAGGGCTGTGGATGAAGGTAAGGCAGTGCATACAGCCTGCCTTGATCTGGCCAAGGCCTTTGATACCATTCCTTACTCGGGAATTATTGATAAACTCACAAAACTAGGCTTCAACCCCTATATCATTAGGTTGTTTGCAAACTGGCTCACAGATAGAACACACATTGTGAAAGTAGTGGACTCCGAGTCAGACTGCCGACCAGTCACGAGTGCAGTTCCACAGGGATCGGTCCTGGGTCCTCTCCTGTTTGCCATCTGCTTTTCAAAAGTGCAGGCCAACACAAAGGGACTCTGGCTGACCAAGTTTGCAGATGACTGCAAGCTGGGAGCCATTAATAACTCCCCAAGTGATGCAGACATCCTGCAGAAAGGCCTCACTGAGACCAATGACTGGTGTCGAAACCACGGCCTTAAACTTAAAATGCGCAGTCATCCCCTTTGGTAAAAACTCAGTTCCCACTAATTACCACATCGATGGGAGCCCACTGAACACTGAAGGCATTATAAGATATCTGGGGATGCAGGTTGACAGCAACCTCTTCTTCGACCACCACATTGCCCCTGTGGTCAGAAAATCCTTCTATGTGGCACATCCCATTACCAAGGGTTTTGCATCCAGTAAGAAAGGGCTCATCATCTCTCTCTACTCTTCCCTCATTAGACCAATCGTTGAGTATAATGCCTCATTTGGTATGTACCTCACTAGACACCTGCAACAGCTGGAGAGGCCACAGAAGTACCTCACAAAGAGGATCCTAGGCATTAAACACATGTCCTACATGGAAAGACTCAAAAGACTCCAGCTATTTTCTGTCTCATATCATCTACTTAGAGGTGATCTCTGCTTGACTTACAAAGCCATGTCTGACCCAGTTCTGTTAGAAATGCTACATCTAAAGAAATCTCAATCCCTCTGCACCATACACTCCAGAGACATCAACCTCATTACCACAATCAACAGAACATGCTAGAGGGACAGGTTCCTAACCTAGAGACTGCCCATGCTCTGGAATAGACTTCCCATACATGTCAAGCAGAGCACCTTGCTGTCCCTCTTCAAGAGGAATCTTGATGAGTGGATGGGTAATAGAAAGTTTACCACAGGGATCACTCCAGTGGATCTACTTGATAGAGGCACTGGGAGCTAATGTTGGGTGGCACAATGCCAGAGCACTTCTATGGGCTAGGCTTGTAAAGGCTCCAGGGCCATTAGCCTAGTACATACCTATGAACCTATGAAATCTGTGAAATAAACCAAAAATTTCCAGTCACTTCACTAAAGTATTCTGTCCTTAGGTGAATTAAACATAGTATACATCTTTACTTGGAATCCTCATAGCAATATCACATTGTCCATAATGTCATATGTCAAAAAATAAAACCAAATGTCAATCAAATACCATCAAATGTCAATAAATAAATAAATACACAAACAAATAAATAAATACCACAAGTCATCTCCTTTAAATTTGAATTCCTTCTGCCATTCTCTGTCTTCTTTCTTCTTCCATTTGGACTATTTGTCCCTTTTTTTGTTTTGATTTACCACTTACACATTAGAAAATCATTTCTCTTTAAGTTGCAAACTACTTTGTTACAGGGGGATGCCCTTAGAACTGAGCCCCTTTCTTCACATACCAGCAAACTCTGCTCTTTCTCTAATACATTGGATAGTGCAGCATCCACCTGTTTTTCCACGGTCTTCAATATCACTCCATTTAATTTCCTTGCTGTGCTTAATAATTTATAATGGCATAATGGTTAAAATGTTTAATTTACAGACACAAGGTGCAGGGTTTGATTCTCAGATGGGGTAAATGGCTAGGCTTAAAATGGACCACAAGGGAGTTAGCCTAGTATTAACCTATGAATACCATCAACATGGGGAACTTCCAATTCCATAACCATCACTTCCTCTCCTAGTGCCCCTTTCAGGACACTTTGCTGTACCACCTGTTTCACCTCTTACTCTTTCCTCCATGTCTGTATTGCTCTGAGTGGTGGTAGCACCTAGCATATCAGAAAGAGGAGGGAAATTTCCATGGTGCCTTGGCTAAATTTCTTCTAGTCTGTATAAACACCACCTTAGATCTCCCTGCAAAAGAGATCACTGGCCTAATGGGATAAGCTCAGTCAATAAAGTTGAAATAAATAATATACCTAACTAAATAAATAATACCAAGTAACCTAGCGTCCTAGGGGAGTATCGAGTTAGTTGTTCTTTAATGCCTGACGTGATTACACAACGGGTAGCTTCCTGGACTCAGTAGCTGTTAAAGCCACAGATCTTATGCTATTATTTGCTAAGTATAATAAAATATGAAGGAAGATAAATCAATATTCATTTTTTTAATATCATGTAGCTCTGTTGGTCTTCTTTCATTCTGCCACATATGTGTCTGGGGTGGGGTTGGGGATAGTGATGATATGATTTGCTGGAGATGCAGACTTTCATTCACTTTCTTGATATCTGTATACCAATTGTGGATAAGAAAAGTTAACACAGGTATTCAGAAGAGCTCACTCATATATTGTAAGTTAGTAGATGGTCTTAGAAGTCATCAGACTATACTAGCTGCTAATTGCATTGGGAAGCAGTGTTGGATATTGTGTAGTTTTCTACCTTGTGCCTGTCCAAGGTGGTATGACAGCTATGGCGTAAAGGAGATTTATGTTTATGCTAATTCCATTTGTTACATTCTTTTGTGAAAATTTCCATCGTTATAAGAATGATACAAAATACCAGGAAGTTACCTAAATTGTCAACAGTGCATGCGGGGGGCTGCCTTCCTACATAAAAGCTTTAGAGTTGCTGCCCCCCAACCACACACACAAAGAGGTAAACACAAAATGTATTTCCCAGTTGAATAACCCAACGGCAACATGATACAGACTACAATTTTGAAATTATGTGATTATTTTTTTTCTTAGGTTTCAGTAACTCCAGAGTAACTATAATACTATATGTGTAATGTGGGAAAAGACCTTTCAAATGCAGTGGGGCAGTGGTAAAGCTTACCAATTTTAATGGCAGCTAGAAAGTTAATTTTCACACCATCTGAAATGTTTAAGACTGCAGTTTCCAAAATATTGCAGCATGGGGGGTTCAGAAATAACTAGTGTGCCACATTTAGTGAAATAGCTCAATGAGAGTCAGTGCATAGGCAGGGGCAGATTCTGAGACTGCAACCAAGAAAAACAGCATGGCATGCATTACTTGCAAATGACTATATAATAACATACAACTGAGTGGCAGCATGAAAAATGGCAGCTCCGTGAAAGATTAAAAATAGCTATATTCGGTGTAGTCAAAAGTACATCTGCATTTTACTTGAGCATCTCTTGTAATTGGGATGCGCTTTGGGGACCATTTTTTGTCAGTACACCAGCATTTCTTGGTGAACAGGTTTAGGCAGAATATGTAAACTGGCACTTTGGAAGCTTGTATCTATGACACTGTGTGCTGTTGCTCATACTTCACAGCTGACATAGCACCCCTTCTGACAGTGAGACATAGACTGCTACCATGTAGTTACAGATATAATAGAAAAGTGCAGGTTGACCAGTGTTGTCCTCACATAAGATCAAGGGGATACAAAGAACATCTATCCCACATAAAGATTTCTGTAACTAACAGAATATTTTAGCATCCATCTGGGGATATGCAATGCTGATGTATGTAAAGGAGCAGATTTGGTCCCCATGGACAGCAATGGAGTGCTTCACTACTATGTGGATATTCTATGATCCAATCCATTTCTCTGAGATCTTGAGATGCCATTAACTGCACCTATATTGTCAAAAAAGGGCCCCAACTTCTTCCACCTGGCATTTGGTATACCAACCAGAGGGGTTTCCATTTCATCAGCTTCTAGGTGGTGTGCAGTGCATAGTACATACAGAATGCTCTCATGTGATATCTAGGCAGTTGCCATGATTCCCACATGTGCCACTTTTGTGACCTATACCAGTGTTTCATGTAGAGGAATGTACTTATGGTCATCTAGAAGGAAGGTGCACACATTACCATCCGTAAAGCCCGCGATTGTCCAGTCACATGCATATAGGTAGTGGAGTGCTCATAATGGTTTGCTGTTGTGTATTACAGGTGATCCTGTATATGCCTTGGAACCATGCTCAGCACAGGCAGAGATGGCATGCAGCAGTGCATTGGTGCAGGCATGGAACATTGTCAAATGTGTGCTTGGAAAGCTGCAGTCTCATTTATACTACCTGCATCAATCTGGTGATGCACTGCAGTACACACAGGTGGTGTGCAGCAACATATTTGTAGCGCGTGCCATGCTACATAACATAGTGTTATATAAAAAGTTACAGCAAGGGGAGACCATAGCACTGGACAGCAATGGTATGCCAGCAGTATAGGAGTCAGACGGGAAGTCTGAGGGAGAGGACATGACTCTGACATGACCCTGTGTGAGGCAGAGAGACTGGTACACAACTATGAGTCATAACAGGAAAAATAGAGAACAACAGAACTGGCTGCCAATATGCTTCATCTGGTCATAGGTATGTACCATTCAGGAGATATGCCCTAGAGAATGGGCCACTGTGAGACCCCAAAACCATAATTGTGATGTGTATGGTGAGCCCCCAGTGGAACTGGACAAACACTGTGCACATCCATGGGACTTTCCATGGCCTTGGATGGATGTGGCAGTTGAGACAAAAGTACACCAGGATCTTTATTAAATAAAGCTTTCGGGTCTACACCCTTCATCAGTATAACTTAACATATAAAAAATCACCATTTAAATAGGAGAACATAAAGTCACATGCTTCAACCCAACCCACCTAACAATAAAAATTTAAAGCTACAATGAATCAATAAATATATGCAAAGTAGCACATAAAAAATCACATCTATAAAACATATACATTTTTATAAATAAACAATTTTATACTGTTTCATATGAAATCACATGCACCATACTTAAAAATTAATAATTAATAATTAAAACTTAAACTTATAAAACTTCACTCTGTCTTTTAGCCAGAACGGGCTTTAGACTAACTGAATTATTTAGGCCTGGGGCTACATCAGCTTGAAGTCTAATAATCCATTCTAGTTCTTTCAATTCCAATAAATTATTAATGTCACCCTTCCTCAGACCTACCTCTACCTTACAAAGAACCCTAAATCTAAAAGTATGTCCCACACCTTCATCCAATATATGCTTACTTAAGGCATTGGTGGGCAACTTCCTCTTGATTTCAGACCTGTGTTCCACCATTCTCTCCCTCAATTTTCTTATAGTTTTGCCTACATAGAATGAGGTGCAACACACACACAGGTAGCCAAATATACTACTCTCTCCTCATTACAAGCAGTAATTGTTCTCATGGTAAATGTCTCATTAGTTATAGGATGTGTAAATGTAGCATCACCTGTATAAATGTTGTTGCAACAAGTACAATTATAGCATTTCACTGTTTTAGCCACCCTTCTGTCATCTCCATTTTTATTCTGAAAATCCTTGTAGCACAATTTCTGCTTCAAAGCTTCAGAGCTCCTATAGGCGAACCTAGGTTTATCACCTACTATAGACCTAATCTCAGGCATAGCCATTAAAATTGCCCAATTCTTCTCAATTATGCTACAAACACTATGAGAATTTAGGTTATAAGTTGTCAAGTACCTAACAGCAATATTATTACCCAACATCACCTGTCTAGTAGCATTATTCTCACTACAGCCTCGTAATATAGGTTTATACCTGGACTCTCTTTCAATAATTACATCTTTAATTACTTTATTTATAAATTCCTTCGAATAACCACTCTTCTCAAACTCCATTGCCATAGCATTTACCTGCTCTTGAAACACTTCATCCTTTGTATTTAATCTACTCAGCCTAATAAACTGTGCTTTCAACGTTCCTTTGAAAATATGAGGGGCATGCATGCTGTTTTTATTAACATACCTAAGGGCATCAACATCTTTTCTAAACACCTTGGATTCCAAAATATTAGATTCCTTAAAAATTGTTACATCCAAAAAATTCATAACACTATCTGAAGTTTCCATCTTGAAACTCAGGAAACTAGTTGAATCATTCAAGTACTGCAAATACAGATCCAAATCCAGCAAAGTACCCTTCCATAACATAAAGCAATCATCTACAAATCTCTTATAGAATGACACATATGTGTTGAACTCAATACTCTTATCTAAAATAACCCTTTTCTCCCATTCATAAAGTACACGGTTGGCATAGGTGTTGGCAACGGCACTCCATTGCTACACCTGTTAATTGAAGGAAAGGTTCACCATCAAAAATAAACACATTATGTAATAAAACAACTTCTAAAAGAGAACAAATAGTCTCAATGTCTCTTCCATTCATTTTAACCTCTTGACACAAAAAGTCACGTATGGCATTAACACCATATTCATTAGGTATTACTGTGAAAAGTGAAGCAATATCCAGGGTAACCAAAATGCAGTTATCCATATTATTAATACACTGCCATTCATATAAGCTATTCAAAAATCATTTGTATCTTTAAGCACAGTTGTACATACTTTCAAATACTTCCCAAGATGCCCTGCAGGTATTTGAAACAGGTTCAGTGACCCAACCTCCACCAGAAACAATAGGCCTCAGGGGGGGATCACTAATACTTTTATGTATCTTGGGTATACCATATATTTGGGGAATTCTTGGGCAAGGAACAGTTAGATAATTAAATAGATCTATACTTATATCATCATTTATTTGAAGGTCATAAATGACCATATTCACTTCACTAATTAATCTTTGCACTTCAACAAAAGAAATCTTTTTAAAAGTGGTGACATTATATAAAAGATCTTTAAACCTCATAAAATAATCATCTCTATCCATCACCACCACTGCTCCCCCTTTATCAGCTTGCTTAATTATTATACTAGTACACATTTGCAACTGTCTTAAGGCCATAAATTCAGAACGTGATATATTATAAATATTCTTACGCACTAAATTGCTTTTATAATACTTCCATAGTCCACATTCAACAATATTTGAAAATGCATTCAAAATGGGACATAATACTGGCATAAATGTACTCGATCTTTTAAATAAAGATGTATTCAGCATATTATCTTTAAAAATCATTTTGAGACTTATATTGCGTACAAAAATTTTTAAATCAATAATTGCCTTAACTATATCATCCCTAGCATTAGGGATGAATTTCAACCCTTCATGAGCAAAGAGAGCTGGGGTTCTGTTAAAACTAGTTTTGAAATATTAACAGTACTTTTATTAAGTCCATTGCTCGAATAGCAGGGTTGTTCAATAATTGCAAACTGTTGTTCCGTATCAATGTCTCCAACAGAACAACTCACATTTTTGCACAAAGTCCCATCATTAAAACCTACAGAGATAAAGTTCTCACCAGCATTAATGAAACAGACTAGGGTTTCGCGGTCTTGTTGTGTAACAAAGGACAGCTCACTTTCCTCTTCATCAACAACGTTTGTTGCTGTTGTTGGTAATGGGTTAAATGGGAGTCCAGCGATTTTACTTGTATAGCAACCTTCTCTGGCTGCTTCAATAAAAAAGGAGAGAAGGAAGTAATCTCCCTTTGTAGAGATTTTTTAGTTAACTCGAGTACATTAGTCGACAAACTCTCCTTCACTTTGGGACGCGCAGAGTCATTTACCATGAGAACAATTACTGCTTGTAATGAGGAGAGAGTAGTATATTTGGCTACCTGTGTGTGTTGCACCTCATTCTATGTAGGCAAAACTATAAGAAAATTGAGGGAGAGAATGGTGGAACACAGGTCTGAAATCAAGAGGAAGTTGCCCACCAATGCCTTAAATAAGCATATATTGGATGAAGGTGTGGGACATACTTTTAGATTTAGGGTTCTTTGTAAGGTAGAGGTAGGTCTGAGGAAGGGTGACATTAATAATTTATTGGAATTGAAAGAACTAGAATGGATTATTAGACTTCAAGCTGATGTAGCCCCAGGCCTAAATAATTCAGTTAGTCTAAAGCCCATTCTGGCTAAAAGACAGAGTGAAGTTTTATAAGTTTAAATTTTAATTATTAATTATTAATTTTTAAGTATGGTGCATGTGATTTCATATGAAACAGTATAAAATTGTTTATTTATAAAAATGTATATGTTTTATAGATGTGATTTTTTATGTGCTACTTTGCATATATTTATTGATTCATTGTAGCTTTAAATTTTTATTGTTAGGTGGGTTGGGTTGAAGCATGTGACTTTATGTTCTCCTATTTAAATGGTGATTTTTTATATGTTAAGTTATACTGATGAAGGGTGTAGACCCGAAAGCTTTATTTAATAAAGATCCTGGTGTATATTTTGTTGTTTTATTCAAGCAGTTGCAGTAACACCTATTGCTGAATTTGAGACAAAAGTGCCATTCATGCCCAACTGAGTTGCCACAGACAGGGACTGAAGGCAGTGATAGAACTAGAACTGTGTCAGCCATGACCAGATATGGCTATAGCCAGGTGTGTAGGCAATGGTAAGACCACAAGATTATTATCCAATACTACATAAGCCACAGCTAAGGGTGGAAGCAAGAGAGGAGCCAGCTGAATATGTGATGTGGTTGTACATACCTGCAGTTTGCAGCTGTGCCCTAAATATGATATGGATGCCATTTGCAAGCAACTGCAGGGTCCAACCAATGGCTGCCAGGTAGGCTGCTATTCTCTGCAATGGTTGGAGGTATTCAGAGAGACCATGGGCTTCTTCATGCAGGCATCACAGCATGATGTGGCCTGAACAGCACCCTTCTGTTCCTGGCTGACAGCCCTGCTCATTCACTGGTTGATGCTGAGGTGTAACACCAATAATATGTACTACCCATGCCTTAGGTCAGTGACAGATACCAATGCACCTCTCCCTATTGCCACATATGCACACCTCAAAAGCTGTTTTTTAACCTTGAATACTGGCAGATTTTCTACTGCTTGTGCACCACACATGGAAGGCAGATGCACAGGATGTCCTTCACTAAAATAAGGTGATGTAGGAGACCCATCCTGTATCTCTGCAGTCTCCTCAGCTGTTGGAAAGGGGAATATTCTCACAATTGTTAGTGTCGCTGACAGTGTTACCGTGTCCTCTGTACCATGTGCACAGTGCCATCATGATCAGTTTCCACAGATGTGTGGACCTCAGCATGTGCAGACCCATAGTACTGAATCCTCTCCCTGTGGAACCTGTGATGAGTGGACCTCAGCATGTACAGACCCATACTACTGAATCCTCTCCCTGTGGAACCTGTGATGTATGGACCTCAGCATGTACAGACCCATACTACTGAATCCTCTCCCTGTGGAACCTGTGATGTGTGGACCTTAGCATGTGCAGACCCATACTACTGAATCTTCTCCCTGTGGAACCTGTGATGTGTGAACCTCAGCATGTGCAGACCCATACTACTGAATCCTCTCCCTGTGGAACCTGTGATGTGTGGACCTTAGCATGTGCAGACCCATACTACTGAATCCTCTCCCTGTGGAACCTGTGAAAGCATGCAGATAACATAACAGTGTGCAAGCTGGTAAATGTGTGACACCAATCCCCATGCAACAGAAGGGGGGGGGCTCATGCCACAAATATACAAAGGCTAAGAACACATATGTACCACTCAGTGTAAGATGCAGCCATTGTTGCCCTGATGTCCCTAGGTGACAGAACTGCAGTATGCTATGTAACAGTGCACTGTGGAGAAGTGCTTACTAGTACTGGCTTGCAATGGCATATCATAGAACTTACCTAGTGAATCCCACTCAAGCATGGAGGCACTCACCACCTATGTAGCAGGTATTTGGAACTGAAGCTCTGATACTTCTGGGTGACAGTAAAGCAAAAGTTGAAGTCCATACATACCAGGTGGATAAGTTAACAAAATGCTACATGTCTGGCATTTTTTCATTTATTTTTCCTTTGTTGACCAGGTTAGTAACCTATTTTCAGGGAAGACCCAAGGAGGCATTTAAACTAATATGGACAATTGGCAAAGGCATCAGACAACATTCCCTATTCTTCTCATTAGGTGCCATGGGATTCTTTACACTGTCCTGAACTACTACCAACTCAACCAGATATGGCCTCGGTTTAATATCTCATCTGAAGGACAGCACACCTTTATGCTACACTGCAGTGTCAGTAATTAGTCTATCTGGGGTGAGAATAGAACTCAGAGCCTTTTGCACCAAAGTTAAGTGTGCTACTTTTTGCACCACTGATACTAGCACTACTTGCCTTCTACAACAGAAACCAACATTTGGTGACTCCTGATCAGTCTAGCTCCCACTCCAGTACACCACCCAGAATCAGTGTTCTGTCAGTTTCAATTCTGAGTGCTATTAGGAACTTCTTTGTCCCTGTGAGCTGACAATGTGTTTTGGAAGCAGCCCCTCTGGCAGACCTGTTAGCAGCTATGTCTTGTACTCTGTTCTTTGAATGCAAGATCAAACTGGTCAGCTACTGATGCACCTGAAGTTCTGTGTGGCTGTGCTCACCAGCAGCATTTATCTACCTCATTATTTCCTCACAAACATCATCAATGAAAACATTTTCTGCTTTATTCATCTGCAGGATACACCTGTCATGGGTCATAAGTGACAGTAGCAAAACTTCTGTCTCCTGTGGTGTGAGATGTTCAGCCCACTGCCATTCCTTCAGCACCACGACAACCACAGTACCTATTTGGAAACACACATAGGACAACACCCACTGTCACAGTTCCCCCACAACCATTTGTGAAGGTATCACCTTTTGCAATTCAATGACATAACTGATATGACACTGTTCCAAATTGTGTTACATGTGGGCAGGGGGTCAACATATAGTGGCCTTCTCTGCTATATGTCTACAGTAGAATGTTTGCTCACAGAACTGTAGGTTTAGCCATGTAGGCATGTAACATACCCTATCTGTGCTCTAACTGGATCCAGCAGTGGATCCTCCCTTGTAGATCAGAATGCAGTGCTCCATTCTTATGGTACAAATCAAGTGGAGAGGCTGAGGTGGAATAGACTCCATTTGTGTTCATTATTTATGTAGACTCACCCATAGAGCAGGAAATGGTGTTCATGTAGACTCACCCATGGAATAGGAAGTGGTGTTTATGTAGCCTCACCCATGGAGCAGGAAGTGGCATTCAAGTAGACTCACCCCATGGAGCAGGAAGTGGTATATCAGTGGCTCTGCCCTGCACCAGCCTCCTCATCAAATATAGGGTCCCCAGCCATCTCCAGGTCACTTTGTCCCTAGGATGATAAAGATCATCATGTGGGAGGTGGTCTGTAGGATTCACTGGTGGCCTATGGTGCTGCTCCTCTCATGGATTGCATAGGCTCCTCTTCAGGAAGTGGCATAGAGTGGTCTTTGCAGGCCACTCAGCTGGAAGTGCAGTAACTTGTCCAGCTGAGAAAAACTGGTGACTCAATATCTGGATTGGCACCCTGCAGTGCATCCTTATGTGTCTGTCAAGGTAGCATACTTACACATCTCTGGCCATCAGGACAAAAGTGGTGGAGCCCATCTATGATATCAGACACACAGGTGATTGAATTTTGGGGAAGTTCCACTTTGGGATAGCTTGGCAGGCAATCCTCACCCCATCCCATCCACTTTGTGGTGTTCTCTTTCCTTGTGGGTCATTCACCCTCCCTTGTTTCTTATCCAGTCCTCCCTATCAGCAACTGACCACCCTTTGTCTGTCTGCATCTCTCTATTTTTCCACCACTGCTCCTGTCAGTCTTTGCATGTCTTATATGTTTGTGTGTCTGCCCCCAGTGCCCTTCCTTTACCTTCCTTCACCTTCCTTCCTCCATATCACATTCTTCTACTTCCCACCTCTTTCTTTATTCTCAAAAATGAGGAAAATTTACCCTTCTACCTCCACAGCATACCACTTTCCTTTTCCACTGCCTTCTTGGTATTCCTCTCCTTATTCTTCCCCCTTTCTGACTATCACCACATTTTCTTCCCATTAATAAAATAAACACAGTTGGCACTTTGTTGTGCAACCCTTGTATGGGCTCTCAGCATGGATGTAGCATGTATACGGAGTTCTGATGCACTTCTGTACAAGCACACCATCTACACGCCGATAGCCCTGTGACTTTTCATTGTGCTATCTATTTGCTTGCATGGTGTCTGCCATTTTCGTGAATGCACATCGTTATGCAGCACAGTCTCTGACAGGTCCTCGATTTATCGGCACTTGCACATACTTAATCCCTACCCTGCTGTATCGTGCAGTTTGTATCGTGCTATTTATTGAAGAATCGTGGCATTATCATTCCTTCTGAACAGCCTCATATCTCAGAAAAGATAGACTAACATAGTAGTTTTAAGATTATATTTACTCATCATATGTTCTACAGGGGGTGCTCTCAGAAATACACAGACTAAATGCCATCTGTATTCTGCTGTCTTTATACTCTTGGCCCTAACATTTTAGATGTCCAAGCAAGACATTTGACTAAAGCTGATTTCAGTTTCTACCTGCACCTATCTGTCAGCATAACATTTTATCATTTCTCATGCAGCTGGACAGGTGACATTCTAAATAACATAATGTAACAAAAATTAGCCAGCAGAAGAAGAATTTGTCCTGTCTGATTGTCACTGACAGCCTAAGGCAGCTGTCTCTCTCCTTCCATCTCATCTCTCCCACAATCACAAGCTGATTTACAAGTCTCAGCTGTTGCAACTTCTGCCACCCATTCTGGTGATTGATTCCACCTGCCAAGCGTCATATTACTATGCAGAAGCTTTGCAAGTCAGTGAACTAGATTATTTGGCATGTCACTGAACACACCTTTTCCAAATGCAGACAAGAGAAGATCATCACTTGTTTATGGTACAAATGTTTTATATTATATTTTAAATTATGAATTATGAATGCACAAAACCTGGAAAACACTGTTGTTATTATACACATAAAGTATAAGGACAACACTTCAAAGTTTGTAAAGAAACTTTCTTTTAAGTTATGTTCATAAAGAAATCCTTCATGGTCTGATTCTTTTTTTACACTAAGTCTCTGCAGATATGAAAGCTCAAACTGAACAAAATGTGAAGCTAACAAGCAAAAAACAAGCAGTATTATAAATGGCAAACATGCATATTACACATTATATTGGTACCCATAGGTACACATGCTAAATTAGAAACAGCCAATACTCATTATATGATTTTACTTTATGATTTACCTTTTTTAAGGAATATTAGGACCTGTGTATAACACAGTAATTTTACTTACAATAATAGTTTTACGTTTTATTAAACAATGAGCGAGCTGTACATTGCCACTCTGATTGGAGAAGAAACGTTCTCAATCAGGGTGTTAATGTGCAGGTAATACCTGCTCAGAAAGAAGTCTACTATTTCACAGCAGCATATTTAACTGCAGTGAAGCTTAGACAGTAAAAGACAAAAAATAGGTCACCGTTTTCTACACTCACTAAGTAGCACTTGCTGTTTAATGAGTGGAAATTTAAAGCAAAAAGTAAATACCTACAAATAAAATAGTATGTGTGTTTGAATGTTCCTGTCTGTGAGTAAGTGTGTGTGTGCTTGCATACATGAATGTGTAAGCAAGAGAGAGACAGACAGATGGAAAGAGAGAGAGAGAGAGAGACAGAGAGACAGAGCATTGACTGCAACTAGTAGTAGTCTATCAAGTCTATCATCAAGGATGTACAAAATTTTTAATGACTGCAACAGGCAGTCCATCATCAAGAACGTACAAAACTTTTAAAGTCTGTCATATCTGACTGATTTTAAGTGATTGAGCTGGTAAATTATTAACCAGTCCAGCACTATGTTTAAAATCAGGGACAGTAAAGGGAGGAGGATGTGGATGTACTTTATAACTTTATGTGATACATCATGGATGAATCTGAGGAGGAAAGTATTTGTGATTGATGTGTGTGTGTGTGTGTGTGTGTGTGTGTGTGTGTGTGTGTGTGTGTGTGTGTGTGTGTGTGTGTGTGTGTGTGTGTGTGTGTGTGTGTGTGTGTGTGTGTGTGTGTGTGTGTGTATATATAAACATTAAATAACTATATAACATATATTTTAGATGTAAAATCATTCCTCCAACAACAATTACTTCAGCAAGTTTGAAACTTTAGATAGAGGAACTATTTTACATCAAAAATATAAAAAAATCATAACGTAGTAATTAAATAAACAAAAAAAAAATAATAGAGAGCCCATTCTCTAAGTGCAATAATGTCCTCTAAGGAGCAATTATTGTGGAAATCATGCCTTTCCAAGGGTGTAGAGGCCCTCCACATGTGGTAATGAGCCTCAGAACACCCCTGGAGTAAGTCCAGAGGAAATGGGGAAGCTGGCAGACCCAGTACAAATGTGGGGCACTGGGTATGAAGGTCATAAGGGAAAGCAAGGAGGCAAAAAGTGCTACAAAATGTTGATTCATATGAGATTAAAGAGAGCTAACAGTCGCATGGTTAGCACACCCCCATTCATAGATCTAATGCACAGCACTGATAGACTATAACTAAAAGTTGAGGCACCCAAATACTGTCTCATAAGCTATATAAATAAAGCGGAACACTTTGTTGCTCTTCAGAAGCCTGCCTCCCCTTCCCCACCATCAGTGTCATTGTCACCATCAGCATTATCATCATTCTTTTGCTTACATTGTCATGACACTCTCTCCAGTACTACATTAAAACACACTTTAAGCAGATGGCAAAGGGTCTACTGTCTTTGAAACCACTATCAGAGTGTTTATTCATTTTGTATCCAACAGGTTGTAGTTCCATATACAGAAAGAGAAAAAGCCAAAATTACTAGGGATTTCAGCAGTGCAGCACTAGATATGCAATTGCATGAGCCCAAAGAAGAATTACATGAAATCTTCAAACAATGCAAAATTATTATAGCTAGACCAAATGTCCCAAAATGTAGAAGGGACATACTTATATATGTACGCATAATGACACACACACACACACACACACACGTCTGTGTGCATGTGAATGTGTATGTGTGGGTATATGCTGATTTATTACACACACACACACACACACACACACACACACACACACACGTCTATGTGCATGTTAATGTGTATGTGTGCGTATATGTTGATTTATTGAAATGCAAAAGCATTAACATTCAAATGATGGATGCCAGTATTTTGAAAATCAAAGTTTTGAGAAAAATGACATCAAAAAATATTGTAAAATATTGTGAAAAAAAGACATCAAACAAAAAAAGATTGCAAAAGGAAACAGTTTTCTTTTGTTATCCAGTCAGTCAAACTCCACCACAAATTGAGATAAAATTTCTCTGAATAGTAGTAGTGTTACAGAAGGGCTTTTTCTACGCTAAGGTAATGCAAAATTTAAGGCTAGAGGCAGGTGTAGAGCTAACATTAGTAAGGTGAGAAGGGGTACTTTACACAGACATACAAACATACACACAAACATAAACACAAAACTCAATCTAGCCCATTTACTTAAGCATTACTCTAAATCTGACCTGCCTACACTCACATTAACAGCATGGCTCCATAATGCCAAAACCTTCACAAAATCTTACTTATCTTACCTGTATGTATTCAATGCTCCATTCCTCTGAAATATTAAAGTTGTGATGAATGGAATGCTAAACAGGATTTCATAGTCATTCACAGATGACTCATGGAGTGAATGAAAATATACTGTACGTATAGCTAGCTATATATATATATATATATATATATATATATATATATATATATATAGAGACAGACAGAGAGAAAAAGAAGTAAACAAAGTAGGTGACTCGGATTCACTACCTCAACCATTGTAGATTCTGTATCGAAATTACGTTCATATTGCATTCAGGCTAATTCCTACAACTCACTCTGCAAATTCCACTAAACTTAAATTGAGGCAATACCCCTAGAACTAAATTGAAATCTAAATTACATCACAGCTAAAGTATAGATAAGCATCATAATGAATCAACAAAGAAAAATAATAGTGTAATGCATGCAGATAAATAGCGTTGTCGCCTCACAGCAAGGCGTAGTCACGTTCGATTCTCAGCTAGAGCATCTTCTGTGTGGAGGCATGTGTGAATGGGTGTGCCTTCGTTGAAGGTTGTGCGTCAGGGCTGGTAACTCGGCACGTAAAAATCCACTACCAAACATTAGCAGACCGGAGTTCCACTGTGGCGACCCCTAAGCCGAAAGACACAACAACTTTTACAAACAAAACATAGCTGTAATGTATCGAGTTGATAAATGTCATTGCAGTGATTTCAGAATACCACATGAACTACAGACCACTAAATTACTATTCAAACAATCCCTGCAGAAATTAAATGCATGAATTTAATTTCAATTCCCTTAATAAACCTGTCTGGACTGTCTGAACCTTTTTAGGAACTGTTTGAAATTGTGTAACCCAATATTATGAATAGCTCCTTTGTAAAAGTGGTCATTTTTAAGCTGGAGTGTTTAATCCTTCCCCCATGGAACAGCAGCATTGGAGGAAGGCTATCCTGGAGGAGAAAGTATGTGGGTACAACTCCCACAGAGAAGTTTGAGTATGTATAGACCCCTTAAAAATGTTTTACAATCCCACTTTCTTACTAATGGGCATACAGGATTCTGATCACTCAGTTTCAACAGAAAGGTGAACACTGTCTTTTTTGTCTTTTTTGTCTCACAATTTTATTCCTAAGTGTCATTTTAAATGGTAAATTATTTCTAAACAAATGTCTTCGGTGCTTACAGAAAAAAACACTCTATAGAATTTATGCAATATAGATATACCAGCACAAACTTATTTTGGAAAATTGCAATATCTGTACGCATGTCATTGGAGTTCAGCTACAAACTTTTCTGCTACTTCTTTCTCTTTATGCTACAATGTTAATTTTGTCACTATATTCTTAGTATTTCTTTTTTTTTTTGTTATTATTATTTTTGCAACTGGCACCGCTTAATCACAGCTATTTGATCACTGTTATTGGTCATTTCTAAATATTAGGTATCCTATAAGAGTAATACGCTAGCATCTAAATTGTGCAGTTTTAGAAATTAATCTTATATTTCTGCACTAGACTTGAAATAATGTAATATTAACTTGCAATATTTGCAATTTATTTAATTGAAAAGAAATCTGTCTCAAAATGAAGAACCTCCACTTTAGTATAATGATGTAATAATAAATGCAACTACGTGGGAATCAAACTCAGATACTCTACAAAGATATGCTAACAACTCTCATCATCATAAACTTTATATAGAAAAAAATTCTAATAACTGCAAAAGAATAAAAAAAAAGTCAGATAGCAACTACAGCAAATGCATCCCCAAAAGCTTCATACATTAGGATTCTATTATTTTTCTGTTCTGTTAATTATTAACTGAGAAAGGCACAAATATTTATAATGTAATGTTAGATGTACTTGTGTACCCATTTAAAAACCTTCTAACACTGTGTGAAGCTACAGTCAACTGTAGTCATCAGGTTAGATCTTTCTTCTTTCTGTCTTTCTTTTTTTTTATTACAGTAAGAGTTTGCGTGCTGTTTTATAATGTTTTCATTGATGTCAAGACCTTCATATAAAACATGACTAGCGTTGTGTTAATTTACCCCATGGTCTCCAATGTCTTCTTTTTCATCCTCCTTGAGCAGCTGACATAGCTTCAGGACTATTTACTCTATGCCTTATTTCCCCTTTATCTTTGATGTCCCATGATGTCAAAGACTGTGAATTTAATATTGATTTTATAAAGTACTTTTACTGTAACATGTCAACCAGAATTATCTTCAACTGCAAGGGAACTCAAGCAATGAGCTGCATTTGCACGCAATGTGGCTTTCCTGCTCTCAGACTCTTCACCCAATGAATGCTTTATTTATTACAGTGACAGAGTGCTGTGAAAGCAAGGACAGAGCTCAGCCTGCAGCAATCTCCGTGTCTTGTACACACAGCATCATTGCCCTATGTATACATTAGATTTGAACATGTAAGTGGATCAGAGAGACGTATCATTTGCTGCTGTGTAAATAGACAGATGAGTTTATAGATCACATTAAACCCCAGTGGCGGTAGAGAAGAGAGGCCTCTCCCTGACCCAGCCCTCTTCTTTTTTTTCCTCTAATTTGGGAAAAGTGACGATATGACAAGATATGAGCAAGTCACACCCCGCACAGAAAACCTATGAACTTCTAGACAGTCCCTGAACAGCTGAACATGGACACTGCTAGGCTTGAGAAAACATCTACTGATATAAATTTCTCCTTCGGATAAAGCACATTTTTGTCTTATTGGCTTTCTAGCCCATAATCAGTAAGTCTGTCACTCAGCATTTTGTGATAGTAGAGATTAATATGCTTCTTTACTGTATTTTGACATTAGAATCTAAAACGCTTTTGCTTATGATATGTTGCAGTTCTTTACTAATTGTGTATTAGGACAGCCACAAGCAACTGGAACTAATACTATTATTCCAGCTTCCATTTCTTAGTGGTATTTGTAAAGCCTTGTAAAGTCTTACACTATGGAAACTAGTGACTGCTCAAACTTCCAGTATTGTATAAAAAATAAATTTATCATTTCGTCCTATATCCCTAAGACATGCTGTAGCTGAATTGGTGATCTTTCAAATTATTGACTGGTGAGTATGTGTGTGTGTGTGTGTGTGTGTGTGTGTGTGTGTGTGTGTGTGTGTGTGTGTGTGTGTGTGTGTGTGTGTGTGGGTGTGTGTGTGAGTGCCTGCAAATCCCATGCTTGACTTTTAGCTTATCCAGAAGTAGTTCCTTGCCTTACACCCCTTGAGGGGCTGGTTAAGGTCTGGGTTCCCAAGACCCTGAATAGGATAAAGCTAGTATCAGAAAATGAATAAATGAATGAAATATAAGACAACAATTTTTTTATAGATTTCCCTGTGGTACATTCTGTAGCACCACACTGAGATGAAAGAGTGGCTATGCTGTATAACCACTGCATTATAGGAGAGAATGAGGTAAAGCCAGGGTCCTATGGTTTAAAGAGAACAAAGGACACCAGGCAGGGTTTTGCTTTATGTCAGCTATGTGATTGGAGGAATAGCAGAATACAGAGATAGAACAGTAGACTCCAGGGTAGGTGTTCTCATTTAAATATATCTTCTGAATAAATACACATTTATGGGCTCACTATGAGCATTAATTTTAGATACAAGATTAAAGGGCACAGCATCACTGACAGTTCACTCACACGGCAAATGAGTGGGATATAGGCCCTAAAAGCAGAAAAGCAATCATTTCTGACTAAAAGATGGCTTCCTGCCATAAGGATAACAGACTGTCTGATTGAATCCCTGAAGGACTGATAGTTGTCAAGTAGCTAGGTATAAAGACTAGCTGGGTTATAAAAAAGGAAAAGACTGATTGTCAACATTTCTTGAGAAAAGTGTTATTAAATGTTTTGGTTTTCACCATCATGACTTTTTAAAATTTTTTTCTTAATTTTGGCCCTCTCACATTTTTATCACCTAGCATTCATGTACTAAAAAAATACAGTCCATTATGATCCCAAAGTAAATAAATCATTTAATACTGAAAACATGTCATTAATTATAATGTAAAAAAAGTATATTTGTTCAAGTACATCTCAATGCTTTTGTAGGATATATCTAATAAAACCTCTTTGTTTTATTTTACCTGAAATGATCAGTAAATATCTACAAAGCAAAAAAAAGGCTTAGATAGCAATCTCAGATATAGAAAGGGCCAATTTTGCAATCCAGACTAAACGGATGGGTGGACAAAGTGAGGAGGAAGTGCAGTCTGAGCATGTGCAGTGAAGACTGATCATGGTACAATGTGCACATGAAGCACATTGATATAGCTGCATGTTATACACAAGTGTTGAGGGTTAAAGGGTACGCCAGAAAAAAAAGATTCCCACACTATCCTGATGGTGCTGCGCATGGGCAACCTATCGGCTTTCCATCTTGCTGTGGAGTGTGAGGGAGTCTTTTTCCCTCTGGCGCACCCTTTAACCCTCACCATCTGTGTGTAGTATTGGAATACATAAGATGGTGAATGGTGGGAATCTACCTAAACTCGTGAAAAAAAATATATATATATTTATTCTGCCTCATTCTTTTAATGTTCTTCAATTATTTCTACTTTTCTGACAGTCAGTCCGAGTAAACTGTACAACAAAAGACTAAAACATAAAATGAAAAAGGGTTAGCTTTATCAGCAATTAGAATTAAAACAGAAAATGTATTACTTAAAGTACTTTTGTTCATCCATCTATCTGTACAGCAAATCTGTTCAATTAATTTTAGAAAGCAAAGAATGAATCCAAAATCATGTGTTGAAGTGAGACTTCCAAACAACAAAAAGAATACCGTGATCTATAGCTATCAGCAACATCTGAACTGCTCATGGATACAGAAAACATTTGATATTTTTGTTCTTTGTATCTCTTTTATCCTGTGACAGATAGTACCACAGAGAAACCAGGTGCCATGTAAAACAAAATGTAACTCTCCGGAAATGTCCATTGTAAATACATAAACCAAAAAGACATCTCTGTTATGTACTCAAGATGAAGGTTTACTAAACAATCTCCCAGTGTTCAAAGTCTTTAAACAGCCTGGTCTATGCTAAAAATAAAATATTGCACTGATGTATTTTGAGACAATATAAATTACATTTAAAATTTGATATGCTAGATAGTCTAACACCAGTAAATCTTCTCTTAAAGATAACAAGATACATAAATATTCTATCACCAGTAAAACTTTTTTTAAGATAACCCAAACAAAATGTAATACAAAAAAAAAAGACAAGTTCAGATGTGTAAATCTGGTGCAGTAAAACTCATTCATATCAGCAGCTTGACATCTTCATAATTATAAGTTAAAACCTGCACAAAATGAGTACTTTATAAATGTACATAGGGTCCGAACCTCTGCTTAGCAGCCCTCCCAAATACTGAAGCAAAAAGAACTCCAAAACAAATAAGATGCTGCATCTTAGCTGTAAAATCATAGGTTCAAATGTCATCATCATCATCATCAGCCCCCTTTTCCCATTGTTCTACATGGGGTTGGGGTATCGTGTTAACTGTCGCCAGCTCTCTCGATTCAGTGCCACACTCCTGCCATCTTCAACACTCATTCCTGATGGTCACAGATCTTCTTTCACAAAATCCATCCACCTCTTTGCTGGACATCCTCGCTTCCTCTTACCTTCTTCCTGTCTGTCCCAAATCTTCCTCACCAGATTGTCTTCTGATTTTCTACACATGTGGCCAAACCACCGTAATCTGTTCTCCTTGATCTTTTCTGCAATTGGAGCTACTTTGGCTTCTGCTCTTATGTCCTCATTTCTTCATATGTCCCACAGTGTGCATCCTATCACCCTTCTCAGGGACTTCAATTCCATCAACTCTAGCGTCTTCAGCTGTTCTGCCTTTACTGCCCAGGTTTCTGTACCATGCAGTAGTACTGGTCGCACCACTGTCTTGTGCACCTTACTTTTCAGCTTCTTTGGCATTCTTCTGTCATAGACTACACCTGATACTCTATGCCAGTTAGCTGCAGCCCCTCTGATTCTAGCTTTGACCTCTTCATTCAGACTACCATTCTCCTCAACTACTCCTCCCAGATACTTGAAGCTGTTTACCTGTTCCACCATCTTCCCTTCTATCTCTGTTCTCAGCTTCTTCTGATTTCCCCAATTTGCTGCCATTACCACCATCTTATCTGTGCTTAGTTTCATCCCATGTGCCTTCAGATTTGAATTCCATTCTCCTATTCTTTGCTGAAGTTCTAGCTCAGAGTCTGCCAGTACTGCTACATTGTCTGCATACAGCAGCTTTGTTGATCCGTCCCCTCCAACCTGCTTGCTAATGTAGTCCATCACCCGTACGAAGAGCAGTGGACTCAGAGCTGAACCCTGATGTACACCACACCCACTGGGAACCCCTCTGCGAGGCTGAACACTGTTCATACTTGAGTCATTGGGTCCTTGTACATAGCCTGCACTAATTCTACCAATGTTTCTGGGACTTCAAACCACCACAGTACTGCCCAGATCAACGTTCTTGGGACCTTGTCATATGCTTTCTCCAAGTCTAGGAATGCCCAGTTGGACACTCTCCTCATCTCTAGCTTCTTCTCAAGTATCTGTCTCAATGCAAACATCAGGTCAATTGTGCTTCATCCTAATCTGTATCCAAACTGCTCATCTCCCATCTTACATTCTACTACTCTGCATATCCATTTATCAATCACCCTCTCTATAACTTTCATGGAATGTGATAGGTGTTGGATGCCTCTGTACTGCCCACAGTTGTGGATGTCCCCTTTGTTCTTGTACACTGGCATGAGTATGCTTATTCTCCAGTCGTCTGGGATACACCTTTCTCTCCACACTGCTATTAGTACCCTCAAGAGCCATTTCTCCCCTATCTCACCCAGCATCTTTATAATATCTCCTGTGACCTCATCTGAGCCTGCTGCTTTCCCTGACTTCATCTTCCTTAGTGCTGTTCTTAATTCTTCTGGGGTGGGCTCCTCTTCTCTCATCGTAGGCTGTTTCTGGGGCAGTACAGCTTCTGTGGTGTTTTCTTCATTCAGAAGCTGCTGGAAATACTCCTTCCATCTGCCTTTGATATCCTCTGGGCTGGTAAGCAGGTTGTTGCTGGCATCCCTTATGAAGGGTGTCTGACTATCTTCTTTATCTTTCTGTCTTTGCCTTGCAACCTGATATAGTTTCTTTGTGCCTCTTACTGAGTCACTTTCCAGAAGTTGGTACAGCGCCTCTGATGCCCTATTCTTTGCTAATGCAACTTCTTTCTTAGCTTCATTGTTAGCCAACCAGTAGTCCTTCCTAGCCTGGTCAGTCTTGTCTGTCTCCCACTTCTTCCTGCACTCCTTTTTTTCTTTTGATGACTTCCTGGACTTCTGCATTCCACCACCAGCTTTCCTTATGTACCTTATTTCCATACCTGGCTTGGCCACATATCTTTTCTGTAGTCCTAACACATGCTGTTTTTAGGCGCTGCCATTCTTCTTCAACTCCACCTATTTCACTCCCTTCTTGGGGTGCTAGAGCCCTGAGTAATTCCTTGAACTGCTGTACTTTCTCTCCAGTCAACTTCCAGGTCTTCAGCCTGGTCTCTGTTGACCTTAGAGCCTTCTCTGACCACTGCTTGCAGCTGATTCAAATGTATAAAATATGAACTATCTGTAGATACTAGGTTCATAGGTGTATACTAGGTTAATGAGCACTGGGTCCTTGATAAGCCTAGTAATGGTACATTTAACCTGAGTTCTGCAAATGAAGTCGGAATCAGCATACATATTTCAAAAACATTTACCAAGTCAAATCTTGACAGACAAGCTCCAACCTCATTCCCAACTCAAAATAAATAAATAAATAAAATCATGTTTTTTTTGGACCAAGGATACTCCCATTCATCATTACCATATGTCTCTCCACTCATGCAGTAGTACTCCCATAGACCTAATCCACCACACAAAGTTACTCAATGGTGTTATTTATTTATTCATTTATTGACATTTGGTAACTGGGCTAGTCCAGCTGGGCCAGGGACCTTTTTTCAGTGGAGACCCGAGGAGAAAAGCTCCAGTGACAGACAAAGTATACATAACAGTTTAGTTTACAATTCAAAGACAATTACTTTTAGCAGTACAATTCAAAGCAATTCACAGTGATAAGTTAAGAGGCATAATAGGGGAAATCAGTAACACAAAAAAGTACTATACTATATATATATATACTTTTTTTTTTTTTTTGTACACATATGTGGTGTGGTAAGGTGTATAATAAGTCACAGTATTTTAGGAATAGTACAAATTATGAGGTATGAGAAATGAGAGTGCATGAATGGGGTGGAAGGGATACCTGGAGGTGTAATATGATGATAGTGTAAAATATGTGGGGAAAAAATGCTGAGAAGTCGTATGAGATTGTGGCATAAAGAATAGTACTAGAGTTAGGTAGGGTCATGACAAGTACAAGTTTTGGTCTTTATAAAGTGTAGTCTGAGTTCGTTCTTAAACTGTAGAGGGTGTGTAATGGAGCATAAGTGGGGTGGAAGTTTATTCCAGGCTTGGGATAAAGTGGATTTATATAGTAGTTTAACGATAGTTTTTTGGGTTGGTAGATGTCAAGAAGTTGTTGGTTTGAAGTATGAAGTGTGCGAGTTGGTGTGTTGATGGATGCTAAGGAGGAAAGGACAGGGCAGGAGGATGGTTTGTAAAGTACAGAGTGAATAATTTGTAACTGAGATATAAGGAGTTGTTGAGGGAGTTCTAGCCATTGTAGTGAGTTGAGTGTGAGGCAGTGGTGTGAGTTATGTGGGGAGTTTGTGATGAATCTTGTTATTTTGTGGTAGATTTGATGGAGTTTGGTCAGGGTCGTGGACTGAATATTAGTTAGTATTGGGGTGCATAGATAAGGGATAGATGAACTACTGACAAAAAAATCTCCAAAATCCAGATGTCTTTTACCAAGCCTTTTCTATCTGACAATACACAGAAAGCAACAGCTACTGCTTGCTTCATACGCTGCCTCACCTATGCATACACCATCCTCACCAGCCTCCAATGTACTTCACTTGGAAAGCTCAAACAGAACTACAACTAATTTTATTTATTTATTTATTGACATTTATTTATTGACATTTGTTTACCGGGAAAGTCCACTGGGCTGAACAGAGCCCATTTTCAGTGGAGACCCAGAGAGAAAAGCTCCAATGCACAATACAACAGAGTAATTACAAAACAAAACAAAATATCAACAAAAATGGTTACAATTTTTATAGGAGTCCCTTCAGTAAGGGGATAAATAACAAACTTTGCCACAAATCAAAATCACAGTTCCCACCATTGCAAAGCTCTCAGAAAACTTGATACACTATCCATACCTGCTCAGATTCTACCTACCTACAATTGCCCTGTCCTCTATACACTACTCAAGTGGTACAACTCTGCTCAATACTATCCTCAGTCTCAAAGTGGTACAACCCTAGTCAGTACTACCTTCAGTCTTACAGTGGTGCAACCCTGATCAATCCTATCCTCAGTCTCACAGTGGTACAATCCTGCTCTTTTCATATAGTCCAGTGAAGTATGCCTAAGGCCATTTACACCCACATAGACTATGACAGAATCATATTGGTACATGCGGTGCAGTGACTTGCTTAAGTGGGATATATTTAACATACTACTGTTACCAAATGACCCCACAGTAGAATTGCTTTTTTTCTTGGAACAAATAGAATTTGCTTTTCAGTATAAAAATAACAAAGAAGAATAGAAATTGCTAGGTAAATCTCACTGTGTGTCTTATTACTTTAGGATTTAGCATTCATTTTTTTCTGTTAAAGATTTTGCTTTACGGTGCCATTCTACATTTTATTAAGAATATCTATGGTTATATACTAAGTGCAGTTTTCAAGAAAAGAAACTCATGTTCATGAATAATATGCGGGACAGTCTCATTGATGTGAAAAACAGCCTTACTAGAATTTTTGTTTGCATCTCCAGTCACATTACAATCCCTTCCAAGTGCTATAGCCAATTGACCTACTTTTAGGGTATTATATCAGTTTTCCAAAGTGACAAGATTGAGAGTGTGAGAACTAGAGTTTTCAAAAGATAAAAAAGTTCACTGTCTGCACATAATTTTAAGTTTTTTTTTTTTTGTAGTGGGGTTATATACACACATCCATGCAGAGGGTGTTATCACCTACACGTTTTTAATTTTAATCAATTCCAAGGTCACTGTACTTCGGGTCAAGGGATTCAATAATTTCAGTCTTGACAGCTTTCATAGCTGGCGACAGCAAAACAAGACATGGAGGGACGTTCTTGTACCAATAATGTCATTTCTGTTTTGTAGCCCATCTCAGAGTATTTGCAGTTTGGATACAGTACAATGGAGTATCGGAGTATCTTGTCAGAAGAGATAACCACTGATCTACCATAACATACTATCCACCTACTTTTGCTTTTATCAGTCTGATGGTCAGTTTGTGTGATGTACATTATTATACGTTTCACTATTCTACAAATCATTCATTAATATAAAACTTCAAGTGTACACTTCCTTCTGACTACTGATGAGATTTGGTTAGCAAACACCATTTGATTGAGTAAGAAAGTTCTGAGTAAGGAAAGACATAACCGGTATAGACAAACTTGGATAAAACTGAATTCTGTATTTGCACATAAACACACACACAAACACACACACACACACATACACACACACACACACACACACACACACACACACACACACACACACACACACACACACACACACACACACACACACACACATGTACATGCATACACATACACACACCGTAACTTAAATATTGATAAACTGATGTAATAACTAAAAGATTAGCATTTTAGCCATGACAGAATGATTAGTTAGCCAGGAATGTTACTTAACTTAAAAAAGGAATAGATCACCATTCAATAGTCTGTAGGAGACCAGGTACAAGGACAGGGTATGAGGCAGTCTGCAAAGCACATGTTATTTACACTCTGTGTTCTTTTAGTGAGGAATATCTGTGACTGTTCCACCTGTTGCAAAATCAATTATTGTTCTAATGAGAACTGAGTATAGTGGGATTATGATCTCATTAGATCCGGATGCCATGCACTTACTTATAAGCTGTACCATATAGAGGGATTTTCTTACCACCATGGACACATGGTGATCATGGTGATCAAAGTTCAGTTTACTGGTAACCTGTGTTCCCAAGTCACTTACCGCTGTGTCTACTGTTTGAGAAAGGTTAGAATCAAACCCATACCCTGTATCTGTGAGGTTAATACCTTAACCCTTATGCTATCCTCCAACCCTGGACTGAAATCTCCTCATTGTCCTATAACTCTACCTCTCCCTCTCCCTCTTTTTCCTTCTACCTTTCCTAAAACATTCCTTCTCACCTCTTCATACTTTCCTCCAATTTCCTCCTTTTTTCTCCTTCTACTAAGTTCATTTCCAAATATTTTATATACTTCTTTACACAATGCTGCTATTAATTAATGATACTTTGTTTCAATTTTGTATATTTTCTGATTACGTATATACCTCTGTTTGCTATGTTCTTTATGTAATTGTTGTAATTTTTCAGAGCTTTTCTGCCCAGGCCTCCACTGAAAAGGGCTAGCTTACTGCCCAGTCAGACTATCTCAGTAAACTTCTTCTTCTGGCTTTTTCCTGGTCAGGGGTTGCCACAGCAGATCATCTGTCCGCTCATGATTGGCAGTGGAGTTTTACAGTGTTGAGTTGCCAGCCCAGCACCCAACCTTCCACAGAAGGCACATACATGCACGCACGCCTAGGGCCAATTTAGAGAGTGTCCAATCCACCTACAGCATATGTCTTTGTGATGTGGGAGGAAACCGGAGCACACAGAGGAAACCCACATGACCACAGGGAGGACATGCAGACTCCGCACAGAAGGCACCCCAGATGAGGATCAAACCGGAGAACCTCTTGCTGTGAGGTGGCAATGCTAACCGCTGCACCACTGCAGCTACCCAGACTATCCCAGTAAACAAATGCAATAAATAAATAAATTTTTTCTACAGAAAACATATCAAGAACAGGTACCCATCAACAGGGTAGAATCCTATCTAAGCTGTCATAATCCTGCCTGCCATGTGATTGTCATGGCTCCTGAACTAATTTTTCCCTTGCAGATGGTAACTGCGTAGGGTATCTCTGTGTAAGCTTTTTGGGATAGAGCCCTGACCACTATCTATGGATCACCCACCATCATATATTCACCTGCAAATAACACTTTAAGGCCTTGTAGAGTCACCATGACAAAAAGTATTACTGACCATCCAGAGCAATTTTTTAAGTTTTATGATCCACTGAAGTATTTAACAAAAATAGGATACCAGAAAGGAAAAAAGTGTCACTCCCACACTTGTTAAAGACAAAAGAGTCTGTGGTACACATAATCAATGGCTAGCATTCTATCTCTATTCAAACTTCAGTGCCATTCACTTACAGTGACTTGAAGTGCAGCTTCTTGTCTGGTTGCATATTATATGTGAAGTAATGGACTAGTTTAACACATCACGTTATTTCTCAGACTTCACACCTGTATTCAGTTCATAAAAATCAGGTAAAGCAGATTACAGCATACCTATAGTGAAAGCCCTACTTGGATAATGACTGGCCTGAGGTTATGTGGATACAGTTCTATTACTTGTGTCAAATTGAACTCGTAATGATTGAAATGAGCACATGCATGCATATGTGTGTGCAAGTGTGTCTCTGTCTGCTTGCATACAGCAATAAATTAATAGGTTCATAGATGATTACAAGGCTAATGTCCCTAGGGGCCTTTTTAAGCATAGCTATGCTTTCCAAAGTATATCTGATATGATTTGTAACCCTAGGGTAATTTTAACGGTTGGATAGGTGCTGGGCCAGTGGTAAATTTCTGATTCCCCATCTACTGGTCCAAGTTATGCTTGAATTTGGTTATAGAAGAACTCTGCTTCTAGAGGAGGGGTTGTAACTGAGACACATACCTGTCCCTCCAACATGTCTTATTTATGATGCAGATGAGGTTTAAGTCCCTAGGCTGGGTATTTCTGATGCTGTTTGTTTTGCAGATGTGCTACAGGTCCATCAGAATGGGATCAGATGGCACTTTGTAGGCCAGGCACAGACTGCTTTGCAGTAGTCTGTAGGAGACTAAGGACAGGGATATGATTTTAGGTGGTCCCTGTAGGACATGTTGTGTCTTTTTTCTGAGGAACATCTATGGACATTCCAGTTATTGCAAATGTCTTGTCAGATACATGCTGTGGGGTATGTTGTTCTTAATGATTGGTCTTATGACATCTGAGTACAGCAGATCAATGACATCCTTGGGCTTATATGCCATGCTGTTGTTTATAAGTTGTACAATGTAGAATAATTTTTCTCACCACCATGGACACCTGATGGTGAAAGGCCAGGTTACTGTCAACATCTTTTCCCAAATCTCTGACCACTGTGTCTACTCTTAAGGGCATATTATCAATGTGGCATTTTCCAGGGGTATCTGTCTCTGCAAAGGATATTATTATGCATTTCTTTGCATTGAATTTTAGAATTCATCTCTGGCATCAGTTATTTATCTGTATCAGGGCCTTCTTGAAAGGTATTTGTGTCTTTGAAGGAATGAAGGACTACTCTAGGTTTGCAATCATCTGGAAACTTGGTCATTTAGAGGCCCTTAGCATCAGTCTTGCTTTTAGAGAAGTAGATGCCAAAAAGGTATGGCCCATCACCAAGCCCTGAGAAACTGTGCTACTGACTGGGCTCTTTGTGGAGGTAGCCTCTCCTATCCTAACTTCCTGGATCCTATCTATGAGCCAGCTAACTATCCATTTTGTGACATATGAGTTTATACCTAATTTAGTGAGTTTATCTACAATGCCCAAATACAGTATTATGTCAAATGCTCTGCTAAGCTGAGGTAGCCAGTGAGCATGGTTTTGCTCTTGTTCATGGCTTTAGAGATCTTCTCAATGCAGTCCATCTGGCTGAGTAGTTATGAAC
Organism: Protopterus annectens; assembly: GCF_019279795.1. Taxonomy (NCBI): domain Eukaryota; kingdom Metazoa; phylum Chordata; order Ceratodontiformes; family Protopteridae; genus Protopterus; species Protopterus annectens. The sequence goes on from NC_056737.1 coordinate 142,315,955, forward strand.
TATCCTTGACAAAACCAAACTAGGTTGGATCCAATGTTTATAGGTTTTCTATGTTATTGTTTTTCATTTACATGATGATTCTTTCCATGGCTTTGTATATGAGACTAGTTAGATTTTTGGGTCTGTAGTTACCTGTATCTGTAGATGGTCCGCTTAGTACAGAGGGATAACAGTCACTGTTCTACAGTCACTTGACACAAAGCCTGTTTGGAAGATATCATTGAATAGAGATTCTAGTGGGCCTAATAGGGCATGTTTCATGCTATTGAAGAAGCATCCTGGGATATGATTGAGGTCCATCAATGTACCTGATGGACATAATTTACCTAAATCCAGGTTATAGTATTTAAAGTATCTGAAGAACCTGGTAAGAGTTTGGTTTTCTGTCTATTCATTTGTATGTGTTCATGACTATTTTCGCCAATTTCATTGTGTGTATTGTTATGATGTTGTTTTCTTGCTGCTTGACTATACTGACATATGAAATAATCAGCCTGCTTTCTTCCTGACTATTATTCCAGCACACATGTCATCTCAAATACCTAACATACAAAAATTCCATGAAATTTATTTTTTTCTGAATTATAACATCTCTTGTGTTTAATGCCATCTCCCAAACATATTTTTATATTTTAATGCAATTAAAAAATGTACACATTGTCCACCTTAGGTGAATTAATCTCCAGTGGTTTACACCTATATTCCTTTTTTCTTGAACCTTCTGAAAAGGGATACAAAAACACCTGTGTAATAGCATCGACTGTTCATCCAAAATATATGTCCATTTTTGTAAGGAATAATATCTATCCCATATTTTGTCTCCAGTCTGTAATTGCCAAAGTAATCATTTTATTATTTTGTATTAAGCAAATTGTATGTATCTAACACCAATAGCTTATCCCTCCAATAAATCAACATACGTTGTTGCACCTCTACCTTTCCCTTTTTCCAATTTACGTTCATTTTTTTATTTCCCCGTTCAGATTCCCTCTTTTCTTCAAAGCATCTTCCAGTCTGATAACCATGTGATCCAATTTATCCATATTGAGTCAATGTAGTTTCTGTCAGAACAGTCCCTTCTGATACATTCCCAGTTAAGTGGGTCTTCTTTGTTTAAGTTAACCCACTGAACCAAGCAAGTGTGGATCTAAAGGGGAGGCTGCTCTGGGCATAGGCTGTTACGAGATGATTGGCACTGTGATTGAGGTGGTGATTGACTCTTGCAAGAGTATTGACAATTAAGTCACTGCTGCTTAAATGAATTAAGTCAATGTTTGTTTGTTAATAGCTTTGTTGAAAAGATATCATAAATTTTTGACTCAATTTGCAAATAAGTATTATTTTGATATCTCAAAGTTGTTTGTGAGCTGTGAACTGTAACAACAGGCTATAATTGCTGCTTGTTGCAGCTTTAGATGGTGCAAAGAGCCATTCTGTGTATATTGTTCTAGGCAGAATGCTTTGCTCCTGATTGAGGGAATTACCATTGACACAGTCTAGCTGCAAATCTGGAACCAAGTAAAAAGAAGTTAATGTCTACTGGGCAATGTAACATCCCCATCCCCCAATTGTTTTAACATAATTATCCTAGCCACACTGTTCTTACCCCATTAGTATTTTCCACAAATTTCCTCATATTTTCTGTATTTTAACTGTATTCATTCATGAATATGTCTAACTTGTAAATGCCTTATTACATATAACATTATTGAAAATGTCATACACTTAACTACTGAATTCTCCCTTGTCTCTCTTCCATTATCTGTCTGTTTTTGTTGGATTCAGCTTTATGGCATTTTCCTACTATTAAAACCTAAATAAACTGTGTCAGATTTTTTATGCATCTCATCAAAGTTACTCAGACCTCTTCTTCCCCTACTCTTACAATTACTGTCTTTTCTCTGTTACATTATGATGGAATCTACATTTATTGTCATTAGTATGCAATCATCAGTAAAAAAGTCAACTCTAACCAGCTTTCAGTAACTAATAAAAATAATACAGGTTATTTCATTTGATACAGACTTACAGCTATTGCCTACGTCCACAGCAGATAATCACGGTGCCTAAATTCAGAAACTCTGTCACACGATCAGTATTAGTGGGATCAATATACCATTTTCTCCTCTTGTCTTCACTTCTCTACATGGCCAATGATCATTGCAGCATGTGTGTGTGTGTGTGTGTGTGTGTGTGTGTGTGTGTGTGTGTGTGTGTGTGTGTGTGTGTGTGTGTGTGTGTGTGTGTGAGACAACTGCTTGGCTTTTCCACTTTTCAAACAAGTTATTTTAGTGTTCACACACACACACACACACACACACACACACACACACACACACACACACACACACACACACACACACACACACGCACACACACACACACACACACACACACACACACACACACACACACACACACACACACACACACACAATTCCTAGAAAGGCTAGCAGAATTCTTCAATTTTCAACAGCTTTCTTCCAAAACTCTCAACAGGGCTGGCAACCTAGACACATGATCTGCTAGACCATTATTGAGTTAGCTATAAGTTCTAACCATAAAGCAGTCACTTTCAAAGTCACCATCTCCCCCAACCCACCTCTAGCTAGGATCAGACATAAACATCTCCAAAGCTGATTGTAGCCTCCTGAGGGATGGTATAAACAGCTTCAAAACTCTCTCCTCCACTGTAGGAACTGGCACCAATATCCAAAACTACACCAAAGCACTATACAAGCATTTATATAAATGCATGGAATCAGAAATACCCGACAGGACTAAATCATCCTCCGCAAGGAAGAGTAAACCTGTCTGGTGGATATTTGCAATAAATAAACTCTATAACAAAAGGAAAAAAAATTGCTATCCAACACCAAGAAGGAGCAGGTGCTGAATTGGAAGCAATATCTCCTTAGCCTGAACAAGCAAATAAGAGAACTAGTGAAATCCTCCAAAGCAAACTTCAAGTCCAAATTGGCCACATCTACTAGAGACAATCATAAGGCCTTCTTCACATATATCCACAACCTCAAAGGAAGCACCCAGATCTGTTCAGAACTGGTGGCCAAGAACACCACATATATGAATGCCGTAGATATAGCAAACTTGCTGGCTGACAGATTCATCAAAAACTTCACCCCTCTGTCCTCCATCAGTAAATCAGGAGATCCCCAGTACCTGCCCCCTTCCCCTTATATCTAGGAAACAGGTCATCACTGCTCTTTTAAAGGCAAAAAATACAGCCTCCATGAAACCCGATAAAATACCAGGCTGCATCGTATGTAAACTCAGGCAGGAACTTGCAGTACTATTACGTGCACTATTTAACCAAAGCCTGAGTACCGGCTTCATCCCAACTGAATGGAGGACAGCCACTGTCATCCGTTTACACAAAGGTGGAGCGTCCACCAATCTGGAAAATTATAGACCCATCAGCCTAACTAGTCTGGTCTGCAAGGCCATGTAAAGGATTATCATGGACCTCATTAACAAGGACACTGGCAACTTCCAAACACTAGATCCCACACAGTTTGGCTAAATTTGGTTGACTTCTTTGAAACAGTCACCAAAACCATGGATGAGAGGAAGATGGTGAACAGTGTTTACCTTGACCTGGACAAAGCCTTTGACACTATTCTGCACTCGAGCATAATGGATAAACTCTCTCACTAGGCATCAATCTGTATGTTACCAGATGGGTAGAAAACTGGTTCACTAATAGAACCCACCTAGTCAAAATAGGGGAAGCCACCTCAAGCAGTAGACCCATACTAAGTGGTGTACCCAGGGTTCAGTCTTGGGGCCTCTTTTATTTAGGAAATACTTTTCTGAGGTGCATGCCAAAACCAGTAGGCTATGGCTGACCAAGTTTGCAGATGACTGCAATCTGGGTGCTGTCATCAATTCCCCTAGTGATATGGACATCCTCCAAGAGAGTCTCACTCAGACAAATGACTGGTGCCAGAAACATGGCCTAAAGCTGAATACCAAAAAATGCATCATCATCATCCCCTTTGGGGAGAGTGATGTTCCCACAAATTATTACATTAATAACAATGTCCTAAGCATGCAATCAGTCGTGAGGGATTTGGGTACCCAGGTTGATAGCAACCTGACTTTTGACCACCATATTGCTTCCATTGTATGGAAAGCCTTCTATATGCCCCACCTCATAAGTAAGAGCATCTCATCTCATCTCAGGACAAGGAGGCCTCATTATTGAGCACAATGCCTCTTTTGGCATGTACCTCGCAAAGCACATGCAGCAGCTGGACAGACCACAGAGGCTCCTCACCAGGAGAATCCAGGGCCTCAAACATCTACCATACACAGGCTAAAAGCCCTATCCCTCTACTCAGTTTCATAAAGACTCCTCAGAGGTTACCTCTGTCTGGCATACACGGTGATCACAGACCCCACCTTGATGAGACTGCTGCATATCCGCAAGTTAAGCTGCACTCAAGTAACTCACATGCATGGCCTCAGCCTGGTCTGTGACATCAACAGGACTTGTTGGTGGGGCAGATTTGTGTCTCCCCCATCTATGGAATAGACTCCCTCTCCACATCAAGCAGAGTACCTCTTTACCCCTTTTTAAGCACAACCCGGATAACTGGATAGGAAACATTAAATATACCCCTGGTATTCCACCTGTGTCCCTGCTGGACATGTCTAAACATGGGCTAAACTCTTGGTTAGGCTTATAAGGGCCACAGGGCCAATAGCCTATTAACCTCCTATGATCCTATGATCCTATAAATACAAATAAATAAGACTTAATCACTGGTAGTAGGCTTAAGTGATCTAGGTACTTCAGAAGCAGATACCTGAGCTTTCTAAAACAATTTCAATATTCACCTTTCCAGATAATAAATGAGAGTGCATAAATAAATGATAAATGCCAGATACAAGATGTTGAAGTGAATAAACTTTACTTAAACAATAAGGCAAGCAGTACAGATTAAACATGCACAGTAATGAGAAACTGCATAAGAAATTTCACAGTTAGTTACACTATCAGAAAAAATAAAGCAGTCTCCGATAGACAGCTAACTAAATATAGTAGCTGTCTCTTACTAAAGTACTATCTGACCTAACTATTCCACATCAGAAAAATCAATACTAATACACACAGATGCAGATTTTCACAAAACTTAAGGAATGTACCAAAGTCTCCCAGGCTATGACAAGATAAGACTAAGAGGAAAGAAAGTTCCCTATTTTTAGTTCCAAATACTTTAAACATTTCCTTTATTATTTCTGATCAAAAAGCCCAAGGATAATTAGATTACATCCTTTAATTTCCCCAATCTGATGACATTAGATGCTTTTCCACTGAATTAATTTTGCCACATGTAATGGAAAAGTTACTCAAAGAGCAAGAGCCTAACTACATCAACCCTTTCCCACATCTCAAAAACACTTTCTGCATATCAATGGCTGCTTCCTTTCACTGTTCTAACCAGCTCCTTCTTTGAAATACAAGGCAACTGTATTTTATGACTTGCAGGTTTCTCAAAGCAAAAAATTACATTTTAATTTCAACTGCAAGTTCCATGCATTTTGTACCTTTAATTTATTTTCTCACATTTTAAGAGCAAAGGATACATACATTTTGATTTGCAACTGTGTTACCAGTATAAAGTAACATAGAAAAAATGATCTATTTTAACAATTGGCTAAAATTTTGGTGTCATTCAAAGGGGATCCAGTGTCTGTCAGCCTGGGATGACATGCTCGACAAGCCACGTTGCTTCGCTAGGGACGGCTTGCACCTGTCACCACTGGGCTTTCGGATATTGGCAAAGGCTCTTGCCACCCCCATAGTGCCTTTTTTAGGCAAGGCTTAAAAGTCAAACCCACCCCCATAGACAGCACAAGGAACAAGAAACTAAGGGTAATGCTGCTAAACGCCAGAAGTCTTAACCTCAAGATGCACGCACTCGATGCTCTCCTCAGTATGGAGAACATCGATATCTGTGCAGTGACAGAAACCTGGTTCAAGGCTCCAGAGAGCACCCCAGCACTACCAGGCTATACCTCATATCATGCTTTTCAGCCCCAAAACCTGGACCGAACCACAAAAGGAGGGGGAGTTTCCATATTTATCAAGGATATCCACACCTCCAGGTTAGTGGCATTGCACAAAGTATGGGAGACCATTCATGTGCAACTAACAGTGGGCAAGACCGCTTTTCAGTTTATAGCATCCTACAGACCACCCACTCAAAGTCAGGAATCCCATTCGGCTTTCCTGAAAACATTGGAGAACATGAAGATCTCTCCGAACACCATTATATTGGGCGACTTCAACTACCTAAACATTGACTGGAAGTACTACTCAAGCCCCAGCACCTTAGCCCAAAGATTCCTGGAAATTATAAACTCAAATGCTATGGAACAACTAGTCACCACTCCCACAAGAGGGGACAACATACTAGACCTGATCATTACCAACATGGGGACTCTATGCTCCACACCAGAAGTATATCCCTCATTGGTAAGATCAGACCATAAATTAATTTCACTGGATGTCCACATCCCGACCCCACCCCCAGCCCAGAAAACCACAGTGAAAAACTTCTCAAAAGCGAACTTCTCACTTCTCAAAACCGAAGTGGAATCCTTCAAGGCCCCAGGGCCAGTGGAAACTACAGCCCAAACTGCAGAATCCTATATAAATGCATTCTACGGACATCTCCAGGAATGCATGGATAATGCTATCCCAAACAAAACCAAGACCCAATCATCCAAAGGCAAGCGTCCAGTCTGGTGGACCCCTGCCATAAATAAACTGTACAACAGAAGGAGGAAGCTACTACATGATAGAGCAAAATCCCTAATAGGGAAGGCATCTCTGATCAGTATTAGCAAAAAATTACGATCCCTCATAAAATCCTCCAAGGCCAGCTTCGAGAGAAAAATTGCACAGGACACCAAAGACAATCATAAGGCTTTTTTCAGTTATGTTAGAAACCTGGGATGCAACTCCCAGACTTGTTCTGAGTTGATTCTAAACGACAAAAAATACACTGAACCCACAGACATCGCCAATATCCTGGCAGACAGGTTCAGTGCAAACTTCTCCACCCCCTCCCCCCCAAAAGAGCAAATATCTATCCCGGCAGAGGGCTCCCTCCCAAACATCTCAGATGCTCAGGTGAAGGCTGCCCTCTCCAAAGCAAAAAACACTGCTTCCATGGGACCAGATGGCGTCCCAGGTTGCATCCTACATGAACTACAAGAGGAACTAATCCCTCAAATAAAACAGCTATACAATCTCAGCCTCACTACAAGATATGTGCCCACAGAATGGCGTACAGCAACAGTGGTCCCACTCCACAAAGGTGGAGCCTCTACGGACCCTGAAAACTATCGCCCCATAAGCCTGACTAGCTTAGTCTGCAAGGCTATGGAGAGGATCATCATGGAGCTCATAAACAAAGACATTGGGGACCTACAGACACTAGATCCTACCCAGTTCGGCTTTGTCAAGTGTAGATCCTGCCTTTTGAACCTGGTTGACTTCTTTGAAACAGTCACCAAAGCCATAGATGAAGGGAAGGTAGTCCACACAGCCTATCTGGACCTTGCAAAGGCATTTGACACAATACCCCACTCGGGCATCATATATAAGCTATCCAGCTTAAATATAAACCCCTATGTCACAAGATGGGTCACAAACTGGCTCAAAGACAGAACCCACAGAGTGAGAGCTGCTGGAGCCATGTCAGACTCGAAACTGGTCACAAGTGGCGTCCCACAGGGTTCTGTCCTGGGACCACTCTTGTTCGGTATATACTTTTCCGAGGTACAGGCAAATGTGGGAGGACTATGGCTCACCAAGTTCACAGACGACTGCAAACTGGGCGCCATAATCAACTCTCCAGCTGACACAAACATCCTTCAAAAAGGTCTCACAGAGACAGATAACTGGTGCCAGCGCCATGGTTTAAAGCTAAATGCCAAAAAATGTATAGTCATACCCTTTGGCAAAAACAATGTGCCCACAAATTACCACATAGGCGGAAACCCATTAAGTACAGAGAAAGTTATTAGGGACCTGGGGACCCAAGTTGATAGCAATCTCTCCTTTGAAAACCACATTGCCAAAGTGTTTAGAAATACCTTCTACATAGCCCACCTCATCACGAAGGGTTTCACATCTAGATCAAGAGAGGTAATCGTGCCCCTTTATTCATCCCTCATCAGGCCCATCATAGAATACAATGCCCCTTTTGGGATGTACCTTACCCGACACCTGCAGCAATTAGAAAGACCCCAAAAGTATCTCACCAAGAGGATCAAGGGTCTCAAACAGATGCCATATACTGCTCGGTTAAAAAAACTCCAGCTCTACTCAGTTGCATACCGCCTACTTCGAGGCGATCTATGCCTGACATACAAAGCTATGTCAAATCCAGAATTAATGGACATGCTCCACCTCAGTAAATCTAAATCCCTTAGAGCCACATGCTCGAGGGACTTGAACCTCAGCACAGAAATAAATAGAACTTGCTGGAGGGACAGGTTCATAACCCAGAGGCCCCCTTCGCTCTGGAATAGAATTCCAGTTCATGTGAGGCAGAGCACCTCACTGAATCTCTTCAAGAAGAATCTCGATAAGTGGATGGGGGATCGTAGGTTTGTCCCAGGGATTACTCCCATGTCACTATTAGACAGAGGCACAGTAAACTAAACCTTAAAAAAGGGCACAGTATACTCAAATCAAGGGGTGGCGTAAGCCATACAGAATCGGGCTAGGCTTATAATTGCCCCAGGGCAGATAGCCTAGTATGAACCTATGAACCTATGAACCTATGAACCTATGAACATCACATGTATACTTTCATGTGTGTGTGTGTGTGTGTGTATGTGTGTGTGTTTGTGATTCTTGTGTGCATGTGTTGTGTTTACGTGTGTGTGTTGTTGCCTGTATGTGCGTGCATGTATGTGTATTTTGTGTGTATGTGTGTGCACTTATGTCTATGTATGTTGTGTGTGTGTGTGTGTTTGTGTGTGTGTGTGTGTGTGTGTGTGTGTGTGTGTGTGTGTGTGTGTGTGTGTGTGTGTGTGTGTGTGTGTGTGTGTGTGTGTGTGTGTGTGTGTGTGTGTGTGTGTGTGTGTGTGTGTGTGTGTGTGTGTGTGTGTGTGTGTGTGTGTGTGTGTGTGTGTGTGTGTGTGTGTTGTAACTGAACAAGATATAAGCTGTTTCTTTTGTGCAGTGCTTTTGGAACTTCTCAAGCAATTTTCTTCAGGAATTAATAGTCCTTCTTATCTAGGATATTCCTACCATAATACAGTCATATGCAATAGTGGCCAAGTTTGTTTTCTTATTTTTGTTATAGATATCAATGAAAAAGTTTTCTCTGTTTTTTTTTCAATTCTATCATGAAATTAATCATGTTACAGTGATTTTGCATAATAACTGAATTTCTAAGTGTCATTTGTGCTCTTACATACAGTAATTTTATTTTCCCTTTTCCTTTTGTTCACAAAACTGCATAACTACCAATTTTCAATTTTGTGGCTCTTCATTTTGGCCGAGCATATCTTCAATTTGGCCATCAGTATTTCTGAAGCTTCATGGTAACCTGTCTGAAACTGGCAACTGTATTCAGAAGACTAAAGTTAATTTCATTATTTATTTATTTATTTGTTTGTTTGTTTGTTTATTTATTCATTTTACATTTATTAACCGGGTTAGTCTAGCTGAGCTTTTGGCTCATTTTCAGCAGAGACCCGGGGAGAAAAGCTCCTCAGGACTAGAAAACAATTTATTAAATTTTAGTAACATAGTATTATAAATAGAATTCCAGTGAATCAGAAAAGGTCCAAGATGCAGAGTTCCTTCATGTGACAGGTGAAAAAACAATAGAGTTATGTAATATTTTAGCCCCAAGGAGGAGAAGGAGGAAAAAGATAAGCCTGCAGTCCTAAGATAAAGAACAAGACAGTTGTGAGCCATAGCAATCATTTTCCCCTATAAATCAACAAAAAGAAAATGAGTGTGAATTTGGAGGATTGGATGAGTGACTAGTAATAGCTAGAATTGTGCATAGTATAAAGAATGTTTAAAACTGAAGCAGACTGTTTTGATAAAGCGTTAACTGTGTGACTATACCAAGCAAAAAGGCTTAGCTGTGGAGCTGAAATACCACAAAATAATGGTGGTGAGTGAAATGTGACGCAAAATGAAAGTCATAAGTTAAAAAAAAAATAACAGTTACAATGACATTGCTGGCAACCAGACTTACCAAGATGGACCATGGCAATAAACAGGCAGTCAGATACCACACCCAGTGCAAGGAATGTGGCTACAGACATGAGGTAGCACATTAATTACATTTGCAGGCTGTGTGGAGGCCAATGTTTTTCAGAAAATATGCAAAAGTTTAAATAAACTTGTTTAGTCAGATTTATATGTTTGAGAGGCACACAAAGAGAATAAAATGGATATATTTGTGATCACAAGTTGAAATGCATAATGTGAGTGTAGTTCAGTCTTGGAAGCAAAGGAAAAGCATGGGATGCCAGTCAAAAATATTCCATTTAAGGTTGTGTTGAGTAGAGTATTATGTCAGAAACTATGTATATATCATCAAATCTACCTAATACTGCACACAAATCTCTTTGCACTCTTTTCACATATTATGTGTACAAATTAAAGCCATTGGGTCAGATTTTGTTTGAGTGTGAGTTCAAGTGTGAAAAATGCAAATTAATGTTCTAGATATTGTCTTCAGAAAAATCTGATAAAGCTCCCAAGTACATTTGGTCATAATGCTTGGGAGATACTTAGTATGATTAAAATAATTGCTACTAGGAAAATGCAAAATGATTCAGAGATTTGTGCAGCATGAACATTTCTGACTACAAATTTAATATTCATAGTTTTGCTCAGAAAGTGAGCATATCAATTAGCTGAAAAGACCACACAGATAGATGTGATGGACATTTAATATATAAAAACCATTACAGAGATTCTACTGGTATCAGGAGCAATGTCTGTATATATGATTAATGCAGAAACACTTTATTTCTTTAAAGAAAGATGAAGATACTAATGTTGCTAGCAAGTGTAATAAGACAAATATAGTCAAGATCATTTTAAAGAGCATTGGTAAGCAGAGTACCTAAGATATTCATGATATTATGCAGAGTCATTCTGAATATTTACTGGATAATAGTATCTGCTGGAGAGTATCACATTAAGATTTCACTTGAGGCCGTACCAATTAATCCTGCACCAAGAAGAATTCCATTACAAATTAGAAGCAGAATTTAAAACAAATTGAAATATAATGCATCTACTGACATAATTGTTAAGCAACCTGAAAAAAAATTGAGTGGGTCAGTAGTAAAACTAGACAAACTTACACTCTGTATACAGTTTCATTACATAACAAATGACTTAAGAGTGAATATGCTTTTGATTATCCCTAATAATAAATTATTATCTCTGCTAGATGCTAATTAAGGTTTTTGGCAAATTAGATTGGATGAAGCTTGTTCAAAGCTTTGCACATGCAACAAACTTCTAGGTGAATACAGGTTTTGAGAGTATCCTTTAGAATGCCATAAGCCCGAAAAGTGTTTCAAAGAGGAGTTGCTGAAATAGTTGAAGGGCTAAAATTTGGATTTAACAGTAAAGTATCTTCTAATATGGGGCACTAGTAAGAGATAGCATGTCTTGTGAATTATCAAGTTACTGGACACACTAAGGCATAAAGGCATGAAACTGAAAAATTCAAATGCCATTATTGACTTCTGAAATTCTCAAATCAAGCAGCTACAGTCACAGTGCCACAATGAAAAAAGAATGACAAGTCATCTGTTGTGCAATTCCTTGACATGGCTCAATACCTATCCAGCTTCACTATAAACATTCTAGTTTATATTTGAACATAAAATTTCAACTTATAATTGTGAGGGACTTTACCTGGCATTAGTACTTATGGATAGAAAATGCATAATCATACTAGCATTATATTTATAGTCTATAGAGTCAAATAGGTATTGCGGCTTTATTGAAATGAACAAAACACAGACACAAGTTCTACTCTGACAATTTAACAAACACTTTTCCTTGAGTGCAAAAAATGGGAAACAAGCCAAAAAGGGAAAAAGACTTCTACAACTATGACATACTTTCAAAAACCTTCCACAACTAGAACATCTGGAAAAGGGATGAGCATGACTTTTGGAATTACTGTGCAGAATAGTAACTTACCTACTACAGTGTTATGCCAAGAAAAACACCCAATGCCATACTGTGTACAGGTTCAGTCATGCAAATCTAGAGAAGAAACAGAAAACATTTAGGCAACAGACAGGATCTAATGAAGTTCAAGAATCCAAATTGCCTGTTTCAGATCTGCCACCACAAAGTGCTGAGTTTGGCAAAGCCCTAGTGCCCACCAGCATGAAATTGATGAGTCGTGTGTCGCAAAAGTCAGTATAAAACAATTGAAGCACAGGAAACAACTCAGAATGATTTTATGTCAATTGTAGTTCAGTAAGTAACAAAGCTTTTTAATGAAAAGTGTTATTATTATTACTATTACTTTTATTATTGTTATTATTACTGTTAATGTGATTGTTTCTGGGTATTGATTACATTTAGCTTTTCCTTCATAGAGTTCTATGCGTTAGCATTGCTAATCTTCTGATATATAGTATATTACAGTATTCAATAACTTCCAAAAGAAAGTAATAATCACTCTTTAGTTGTTTGAATGCATTTTTGTGCAAGAGTTCATGCTTAATTTGAAAGATTTGTCTATCGGGTGTACGATGGCCTTTTTGTTATCTTTACTGTTTTTTGCTTACTTCTCAGCTCATAATGAATGTAGACCAAATTATACCATTCAAATCACTTAGTCATTAATCTTGTATATATAAACTGGACATTATCTTTCTCTGGAATATTAAAGTGTCAAAATGTGAAAAAGGAAAGGAAAAGAAAAAAAAAAATTGGATGCTGGAGGAGGCTTAATGCCCAGCTTTATGATCTATATTCTTTTCCTTCGGAATACTAACTTGTCAAATGGTAACATGCTTAGGCAGGAAAACAGGTCTGTGTTTCTGGGTAAAACACTAATGAACAGCCACTAAAAAGAGCTATAGTTTGCAGCTACAGATGGGATTAGACAGTTGTCCCTCCTTTTTTTTTGTAGAAGGCATGCATTATGAGAAGGAGCCGGTCTTGGTCACATGAAAGAAGACTGCTATACAGGCTACACTCTTCTTAAGGAATTTAGAACTGTTGTAGTTCACCTTGCTGCTTTCAAGGATCTGGTCATTCATAGAGGCAAGGAGATCCATGGGCAGTGAAGAACAGGAGATTTATCTAAGAAATGAATCCAGTCAGGTTCTAAATACAGTTAAATGTATTTATAAGTAAAGAAAATCAAGCATGAATTTGCAAACAATCATTTAATTTTTCTGGATTCAAAAGAGTGTGGAACAGAACTCAGAGCTGTTCTTTCAGTGCTTATCAAGGGACAAAGACCTTTGAAAGACTATTCAAACCTGGATGGATGTGAGGAACCAGAACACAGATTAAACCTAAATCCAAAAGGATGCTTCCTATTTAGAAATTTCTAGATGTAAAAGCACCTTTTTGTTGGACTTAATTGCCCTTCTTGACCTTTTTGATGCACATTTCACTAATGTGACTTTTTCTGCATTGCTAATGCTATAAAGCAATTTAATTAATGTTTCTTCATTAAGTTACAGTTACATTCATTTAATTTAACATATTTTTAACAGGGTAATACATTATGCACAATACAAACTCAATATGGTACATACTAGCTGTTTTAAATTCTTAGCTTAATTTGAACCTAGAAACATAGATTTGAAAATGAGAAATGTGTATTGAGCCATCTTGCTTCCTACCTCAGCTTTAATGCTGTTCTATAGTTAAAATGCATAACTGATAGTATAACATAATATATTCCTACTTAATGTTCTGCTAGTTCTACGACATGTATAAAGTCCAGATAAGCATATAATCTACTCAGAGGCGATCTCTGCTTAACATACAAGGCCATGTCAAACCCAGAGCTGTTGGACATGCTACACTTAAAGAAATCCCAATCCCTCAGAGCTACACGCTCCAGGAATCTAAACCTTGTCATCACAATAAACAAAACATGCTGGAGGGATAGGTTCCTGACCCAGAGACTCCACAGACTCTGGAATAGATTGCCCATACATGTCAAGCAGAGTGCCTCTTTTGACCTCTTCAAGAGGAACCTTGACGATTGGATGGGAGAAAGGAAATTCACCCCAGGGATCACGTCAGTCGCCCTGCTAGACAGGGGTCCAGGAAAGTAAATAATGTGGGAAGAAATAGCCATGGAATTGTTATGGCTAGGCTTGTATAGGCCCTGGGGCTGATAGCCTAGTACCAGCCTATGAACCTATGAACCTATGAACCTATAATGAAAAGCCAACCTACCTCAAGAGGTTCCTATAAGAACCACGAATGCTTGAAATGTCGAATGGCATATAGTCAACACCATATGATCAAAATTTCAAGCGTTCAAAGGTTAAATGTAATGGCGCCATTCAGTGCAGAATGGGAGAATTTCCCTTTTCTGCACTGAAGTGTGATCTCGGAGTTGGTATATTTATGTAGGGGGTGTGTGGGGGGTGCAGGAGGGCTTGCCCCCTGCCTGCACCGTTAAGGTAAGTTTTTTTTTTTTATTATATATTCGAACTTTTAAACTTCGATCATATGTTGTCGAACATATGGGATTCAAAGTTTAGAAAGTTTGAATATATAATATAGACCCTACCTCAAGACATTACCAAAGTTTGGAAGATGGTCATGATGGCAAGTCATCATAGTAACTGCACATTATCTTTACTCTAAATATCAAAAATACTTAACTTGCTAGATTCAGTGGCCACAATTCATTCACTCATACACTCTCTCTCTCACTGATGCTCTATAAATTCATATTTTAGTGGTAAATTTATCAGGGTGTTACAAGAAATAGATTGTGTGAGTCATGTGACTTCTCATAGAGATAATTCACTTTATTTAAGGCTATCCTTGAATGCATATAATGTCTAATGCCTCATCATTCAATCATCTTGATGATGTGGACTTAACTGTTAACATACAGTACAATGAGGTGCATGAACTCTACCACATATTGTTAGAAGATGAAAATACATATGCAGCAGTACAATAAAAATTAAATAAGTACATCCAGTCACAAACTCACATCATAACATGTTTAAGTTTTGAAAGTCCTCATAAGTCCCAAATAAAACATTAGGATGTCATTACATAAGTCTCAAATATTCAGCAATGAACTGTAACTTTATTGGTATTGATTCAGAAAACAAAACACAGATTATTCAAAACTGTTGTTTAGCAAAGTTGAAGCAAAAGGTACTACTTGGTAGAAAGGAGAATGAAATTGGTGTTTTGTGATTGGTGCTCTTTCACAGTTAACAAATTCAAATAAATAAATAAATAAATAAAACATTAAAGGACCTACTTATCTGTGGAAGCCATTAAGAGTGATCTGAAGACCACGCTAAAGTATTAGAAAATGATGTATTTGAGACAAAAGTAGGTATAGAAAGTACAACTGTAGCTCTGGATCAAAAGTAGAGCTAGAAGTTATCAATTGTTACTACAGCATCATTGTTTAGTAAGTACATTAATAAAAAAGCACAAAGAACTGCTTACCGTGTGAAGAATAAAATATGCACAAACAGCAAAGGTCAAATCATATCATGAGACTATCCTGTCAAACATTAAGGCAGGATAAACAATTCAGGTCAAAACAAATTATGCAAAGGACCCAAAGGAAACACTGTCAAAAGAAATGTTTATCAATGTGACAGAAAAGTGAGAGTCAAATGGTAAAAGTGCAAACTCAGAAATTGACAGTATGTATATCTCCTCATAAACTGATGTGAGATAGATATACTATACCTTCAGTTATAATATAGTAAACAAAAGAGTCTATAAACAGATAAGCCCTATAATCAGATTAGAACTTGTGACCACAAAAGTATATACTTAAAGTTAAAAAAAATACTACCAATATCATGGTACTTCCATATTGAAAGTAGTACACAAATACAAATAAAGTCTGAAAAAAAAACTTAGATCTTTTATGGCAAAGGCTTTTGTGTAATTATGCAGAGACAAAAGTGCTTTGCCTTATTCAAATCATAGACATACTGTATAAAGCCACTACTAAAACTGACAGCCTAGATTGCTTATTTGCAGAAAAAGGGGACATCATGAGTTAAAACACAAATATATAAATAACATAAAAGAATGAGACAATCACAATGGTGAAGGCAGATGAACGAACGGAAAAGTATCTCACATTATAGAAAGTGAAGCAATAGTTATACCTGATACAAAAGGTATGAGGTAATAATACTGCAAATACTGCCATTATGACATCATAATTCCAATATTAGGAATGTACCTCATTAATGGCACAAGGCCAGACCTTTCTGCTTTTCTTTTAAAAAGTTATATAAAAGAAGCACACCATTTTCATCTAGGTGTTGTAAAAACTAAAGCTCCTGTAGGAAAATATTTGGTTCCCTATTCTGAAAATTTTATTTTCCAGACAAACAGTATGAAGTATCAGTTTAGCTTTCAGAGCTGGCAAAAGCTATCTGGTGAAATGTTATCAGTGGTTTCTCTGGGTCAGTCAGCAACACTACCTTCTGGTTATGACTGATGAATACACTTCATATTCCATAGTTAAGCTATACTTTCCACCTCATCTAAAAGCATCGCACCAGTAACAGGCAAAATTTTCATAGTATCTGATTTTTCTGAGTCCATCGAGTCACACAGTAGAACACCTATTAATAGTACTCACTACAAGCATTTCTGCAGATACTCAGCTATTTCTTACACGAAGAAATCCACGATGGCAACAGGATAACACCGTGGCCTACATGAGTGAATATGCAATATTCACATCATGGCTTAGCAAACAAAACCTTTATCAGTAGGTGCAGCATTTTTTTCTAGAAGATTTCATCACTTTTATCAATATCTTGCTAATATATGAAGGCAGAACTAGAGAATAGTGTAAAAGTGATGGTAACGTGAGGAAATGAGAGGCTGTTCATATGTGTAGGTACAGGATAAAGTAAGGTCAGTAGTGGACAGAAAGAATGACGTGTTATGGGACATGATTGGTATGGAAATGTAACAGTTTGGCATGGCAGTCCCTAAAGACACACATGGGAATTTACTACTGTGGAATATAAAGGCCAATACAAGAAGGGGAAAGACAGAAGCTATGGAAATGTATGGGTAATGGGGCACAGCACCCAATAGTTTCCTTCCCTGGATGCTGTAAGAACTTGCAAAAATATAAATACTACCTCCGGTCTCCTCTGAAAAGAGGCTACTAGCTTAGGGGGACTCATCCAAGCAACAAATGTCAAATAAATAATAAAAAAGAGCCATTGTCAAAAGCTGTTTTGTTCTCCCCTAGAATCAGCATAGCTCAGCAGATTGATTCATGGTAAATGCATTCCCCCCAAAATGAGGAGTCCAGTCAGACTTCAAAAATGACTGTTCAGAAAGCGGCTCATTTATGTCCAGGAAAGTGATGGATAGAACAATATGAAGACTGTCAGAGGAACACATTACTATAACATACATAGATGACATAAACAGCAGCATTGCTTTAGATAGGATGGCTCTTGGCCCTTTCCCATTCTCCACTTCACCATGTCACATCCAGGTCTGATGCATACTGGAATGTTTCTAAGGCATATGATTCTATGGATGCTAAAGGGTAAGAAGTGAATAAAGGCTTAAATACAGAGAATCTTGATTATAGGAATGTTATCTGTAAGGCTGGTGACCAATATGATCTTGTAAAGAACAGCCAGTAATCCTAGTTCTATTTTGTTATGTAATTAAGGGGGCTGAATAGAGGTGTGGTCAGTGATGACAGTATTGCTAAGTCAGCCACATGAAGCTTGCAAAATGGACACTCATCAGTTGGAATTCAGTGCAAAGCCAGGGCAATTTAATGCAATCAAGTGAGAGCAATCCTTGGAAGGTATACATGTTGGCAACTGTGCTTGGTGGTGGGATGAAGATGAAGGACAGGAAGGGCTTATAAGTGACCAGCATGCCAAGCTAAGTCATTCAATTCAATATATGAAAGCACTATTCAGAGCATAAGGACCGCAGGGTTATATATTTACAGGTTCAGTTTCTAGTTGGAGTACTGTTTCTGCCCCATTTTGAATGTAGTCCTTGAAGATGTATATCAGTTTTGACAGAACAGCTGAATAAAGGTCATAATGATGGGTAGAATAATGTGAGAGGTAAAGCAAGGTGAAAGTATGAAGATGCTGCTTATGTAAATGTGTAGGGGAGGCACAACTATATAATGAAAGCACAAGGTACTATCAGCATGCACAGGTGAGAGAAAAATGAGGAGAAAGGTCACTAAAGAAGGTGTCATAACTGGAAGGTAGAGGGGGCAAGATCAGGACCTACATAAAAAAGTGTTACATCACAGAACGAGTGATGAAACATTAAACTCCTACAAGACTATGTAAAAAGTGTGAAACCACAAACTGTGAAAAGTAATGAGGTGTCAGGAAGAGAGAAGGCAGCTCTGTCAGGAGTAGGTTTATCAGTCAGCATGCCACTCTGTAACACTGATTTCCTTCCATTAACAGTTTTTCAGATTACACTAAGGGTACATGGAGTTATACTTTGTGGTAACCTTTCTGAATCCCCTCAATATTTAAGACGGAAAAAGTTATGCTTGTATTGTCTGTTCACTTAAAACAGTGTACACAGTGTAGGTGTTATTGAATCCCAAGGACTGTTTTAAAGGATACAGTATTACTTCTTTGAAATATGACCAGCCTTTTAGAATCTGCTACAGTATAAATTCCCAAAGGATCATATGCAATGTTTCAAACGAGGTACATTATGTTTCTGGATTGAGGCAGACACAAGGCTAACATCTTTCAATTTGAAACTTGAAACTCCTACAGTGCATGCTTTTATTTAGTAAGTCTCACTATTCACATTTCTAATGCAGCTGTACTTTTTACTTCTTGAAAATGGTAACTACAGGAGGGTCCTATGGCACACTGAAGTCTGTCCAGTAGCAGTATAACTTTAGTACATTTGTCTGTAGTGTTAGTGCAACAAACAAAACCATGTCTGAAGGATAAACAGTAATATGTGATGTCACCTTACATCCTGACACAAATTAAATAATTCCTATACTTAAAACTTGCATATAGATTTGATCAATGTGGGTTTCTTTTCTTGATAACTCTCTCTAGGCTTTGTAGTTATTGACTTTCTAAATTAAAATTTTCCAAGTATAACTACAATACTATTAAAAGCAACTTTATAAAAGTATTTATCTAAAGTAGGCATTTTATCAGATACTGTGATGGGTATGTTACACGGTCAGACTACATAGCAAAACTGTATTTGCCTCTTCATTAACTTTTTCAGACAAATGTGTTTGACACACATATTTGTTTATATGCAGAAACTAAGCACAAAACCATATATAAATTAAATAGTAGTATAAATAGAAATAGCTATTTTGTATATTTTTTAAACAACTTTATTAACTCACATTTTAAACAACGACATAGGTAAACATATATTAATAGTAGAGAAAGCATACATTAATAAAAGAGAAAACTAACTATAGTAATGTTATTTTCATGTAGTGTACATATTTCTATTCTTTTTAATGATTATGATTCATATATTAATCTAAGTTGAAGCTAATGCACAGAGCTTTCAGTTTCAGTTCAAATTATGTAGATTTGTTTGATGTCCATGACTACTGTTTGAAGATGAATTTGACCACAGTGCAAATGATATACTGCTGTCTCGTGGTCTCTTGGAGCTCATTAATAAAACATAAGAAAATTAATGTGAATTTGGAGAACAAAGCCCATGTGAGGCCCATTAGCAAGTGCTAGGACATTTAATAAAGACAAGAGATGGTAATGGCTAACAAAAAGGCACCTTAATGACTTTCAGGAATTAATTAGGTCAAGACCCATGGGTTCTAGGTGGTGACATTTTATAGTATAAGCTGTGATCATAATCAGAAAAATCACACATTTTGAACAGCGTAATGATGACATAATTGGAAGATTTCTTTATACTGTTTCAAGTGTAGAAGGTCAGTCCTGCTACACTGCTGTAGCAGACACTTGAAATGGGCAGTCTCGCAATGTATATATTTCAACAAGTATATGGGGAATGATTCATGCAGACAAATGCAGGTGAATATGAAACAATGAAAGTGTGTTTAATAAATTTCACATAGTCATAAAACACGATAGCAGAAAAAGGACACTTGGTCTATATTGTATGTCACTGTCACCTGTCTCTCATTCGGTACAAAACATACCTAAGCCATATTACTGCTTTAGTTACTATATTTATAAAGTTGGCATAATGGTTAAGTTGTTTACCTTACAGACAAAAGACACAGTGTTTGATTCTCATATGGGGTAATTGGCTTGGCTTAAAATGGTCCACAAGGGCAATTAGCCTAGTACTAATCTATGACCCTATAAAAACTTCCTGTACGTTCTCATATTCTATCACTCTGTTCTTACCATCCCCAATAATCAGGTATCGTTTTAAAAATACATAGTTCCTGTTAGATTTTTCCTCATAATAGTTATAAAATTACATTATTTTTTAAATTAATACATTGCATTCTAAATCACAGCAGAAAGCAGATTATTAAGATCATGGGGCAGCAGTTAAGAAAAAGCAGCTGAATATTATTTTCCAAACAGGAAAAGATCACCCAGTTCTGAATAATGTTGCTACTAAATAGAACAGGTTTATTTATTGTAGGGGGTATATACATTATCCTTCTCAGAGGTAATCACTATCCATACTAAGTGTAAGGATCCAGTGTTGTTGAGTTATATCCAACTCATAGAATGACTAGTCAACAGCTGCCATTATACCTTTACAAGGCAATCAAAGAATGGAAATAGATTGCTAAACCTTTCTTCTGCATTGCATACCTACATATCTTTCAACGAACTTGTGGTCGTAGGTTATTGGCTCAAGGAGTGGTTCGTTGAATGTTATTTGTGGTGGTTTCCGCTCTTTTACACACCTCTCAGTGTTACATACCTACATATCTGTCATCTGTCTTGATTTTGTAGAATGTCCGTGATTTTTGCCCTGCCCCTTGTAAAATGTTTGATTTTCTGGTAAATCACTAAAGACTGCAGTCAGTAAGTAATACTAGACATTAGAGTTTTATACTTCTTGCTCAGAAAATGTGTGCTGATGCAAAAATCCATCATTCTATTAACCTTTTTAAGTTGATTAGAAAAATATTTAAATATTGTGCCTGATCTGGAGTGTGTCACCCCATCATCTTTGGATTTGTCCTCGATTATTGAATAGAAAGTTGAGAAATATGCATTGTACACATGCAAACTGTTTATTGTCATCAATCTGCCTCATGCATGTCTTTAGGATGTGGGAGGAAACTACAGCATCTGGAGAAAACCTACCTGAACACAACAAGGACATGCATACACAAGGTGCCTCAGCTGAGAAGTGAGCCAGAGAACCTCTTGTTGCAAGGAAAAATACTATTCATAGTGGCAATGTGCTGCCCAAAGGTGAACATAGACTACTTTGTATTTATTTATTCGTATTCATTGTTTGCCTGGATAAGTGAAATAATATAGTTGACCCTTTTCATTAAGAACCCAGGATAAATTACAAAAGTAGCAGCTATAACCTGATGTAACACAAACAGTGCATTCCTGAGAGATGCCTAGGTCAAGAAAGAGAGAAGAGCTGGCAGTCTGGCATTTAATTCAGAGGACCAAAGTTCTGGCTGCTAATCAACTGCTTGCTGTGCCTAACATGCAGAGTTTGATTCCTGTCACCTTCATTTGCCTACTGTGTGACTCTGAGCAAGTCACTTAACCAGGCTATGTTCCTGGGTTGCCCCTGAAAATGGACAATAGTGTCCAGTGGGCTTATCTGATCAACAAGTAAATAAAATAAAAATATTATGGACAGGGATGCACTACTTGAAGTTACTTAATGTTACTGCAGACACTCTCACAGGTCAGCTACATATTAAAGAATGCATGTTTGTTTTGGAGGCTAGGCAATCCTTACATTTTAAATGAGGAGTTTTAAAATCAGGTTTTATACAGTTATACAGAGGTAACTGAGTCCACAGCTTAAGACCTGGAATGGGAAAGGCTTTACAATCACTATTATATGCTTAGTAAGAATAGAAAGAGATCACAGAGTACATTAAGAATCTGAGAGGTTTGGTGGCAAACTGGCTTAAGCTTTATGGACTTGTTTTTGAAACAGGCTGGAGTTTATCCAAACACTTGAAAGCCTGTACTGCTGCAGTGAGATTCATCTGAATGTGGAATGGGATGGCGTTATTAAACAAACATATAGATACATGAGGGGGAAACCATTTAAACATGGCAAAGGGAGGTATTCTAAGGATATAAGGAAATTTCAGCCTTGACATTCATGTTCAGAATATGAAGTAAAAATTTATATAGGAAACAATACAAAAGTACATCCTTTACTCACAAACAGAAAGGACAGCAATAAAAGGAGGAAGACCATCAAAAAATGAAGCAGTAAAGGACAGCTGGCCATAACCCGGATGATAATTTCCCAGAATGTATAGCACTGAAAGTAAAGGTTGCAAGCCATTCAGCTATTTGATATCTGTTTTGCAAAACTGCATTTTGCATAATTTATTTTGCTGAATGATTTTCTTTGTAAATTTGTATTTTAACAAAGTTCATTTGTTCAAATTATTTGTTTGGTGATGTGTTTTATGTACAACAGGTGCTTTATAGGTGATTACCAGGCTAATGACACCAGGGAGTGCATTTGCTCTGTGCTATTCCTAAGTCTTTTTTTTTTTTTTTTTTTTTTTTTACTGTGATCTGAAGACATTTCTATTTATGCAGAATATTTTTTTTGGGGGGCAAGGTGGTGTACCTTCTTCCTTTCTTCCAATTGTTTAGTTGAAAATAGAAAATAAGGTCTTAATATCAGCACTAGATATCCTATAAGGAAACAGCTCCAATACTTAGTAATGATGACCATCCCTCCTGGCATGTCTAAAGGTCAGTTTTCTGTGCTTTGTCCTATCAACCTGGTGAATGTGGGTATTCTGAGGCAGTGTAGCAACTGCCTCATGTACACAGACAACCCTCTCCTCTTACCTCCCATCACTCAGACTTGTGGGAGATGTACTTATATCTCCAAACTGGAAGCTGTGTACTCTCCAGCCAAGACTGGAATAGCTGGTCAAGAGGTCAACACTTGCACCACACCACATGAAATACATCGACCTCCAGAATACTCACCATCACAGCCCTCACATAAAACCACAAACCACACACCCACCTTCGCGGAGGCTCTCAATAGAAATCTACCGAAACAGCAGAGACACCCAAGGCAGAAATGCACTCAACCACCACAACACAGCACAACCCACAAGACACATAGATCACCTACACAGTGTGCCCCTCAACCTAAGCCCCTAAGGCAAAACAGCTTGCCCAATACAATAATCATAAGTGACTCAATATTGAGGCATGCTGATGTCCCACTCACTAGGTTGAATAAGGAGAAGGTAACAGTCAGCTGTCTATCAGGTGCCAGAATCTGACACATAACACACGCACTTAGGTCACTCCACAACAAGTACAAGTATAACTCTGTCATTGTCCATGTGGGTGTGAATGACTTGAGATGCACCACCCTGGACTACATGAAAAGAGACATGGTGGTGCTCTCGGATTATGTGGCCCAGGCAGGTATGACCCTAGCCCTGAGCAGCAGCCTACTGTTGCCCAGAATGATATTGCAGTACAAACAGAAAATGATTGACTTCAACAATTGGCTAAGTTTCTGGTGTCCTTCTAAGGGGATCCAATGTCTGTCTGCTTGGGATGACATGACTGACAGACCTCGACGCTTTGCCAGAGATGGCCTGCATATGTCACCCCCCTGGTTTCTGGGTACTGGCTAAGGCTCTTGCAACTCCTATAGTGCCTTTTTAGGTGGTATTCCAAAGACCAAATTACCACCAGAACAGCTATAAATAAATGCAATCTGAGGGTCATGCTGCTCAATGCTAGAAGTCTAAATCTCAAGATGCACTCACTCGAATCACTCCTCAAAATGGAGAACATTGACATTTTTTTCTGTAACAGAGACCTGGTTTAAAGCAGCAGAAAGCACCCCTGTGCTACCAGGCTATACCTCATTCCACACCTTTCGGCTCTAGAACATGGACCAAAGCTCCAAAGGCAGTGATGCCTCCATATTCATATAGAATATGCACACCTCCAGACTAGTAGCCCAGCATAACACATCTGAAATACTCCAGGTACAACTAACATTGTGTAAGATGGCGATTCAGGTTGTAGCCTGCTATAGGTCCCCAACTATGTCTCAAGACTCTCACTCTACATTCTTAAGCATCCTGGATACTATTAAGATCCATCCCAACACTCACATACTATTGACTTCAACTACGCCTCCATCAACTGGGAAAACTACTCATGCAGCAATGCATTGGCCCAACGCTTCCTGGAATTCATCAGTTCCAATGCCCTGGACCAGCTCATTCTTACCCCAACTAGAGGAAGCAACATCCTTGACCTGGTTATTACTAACATGGGAAACCATTGCTCTACACCAATAGTCAATTCCTCCCTGGTTAGATCCAACAACAAACTAATCACCATGGAAATCCACATCTCACCCATACCCCCCGCAAAGGTATCCACCAAGAAAAACTTCTCCAAAGCTGACTTTGGGATCCTAAAAGCAGAGATGGCTAACTTCATGGCACCCTTGCCAATGGAAAATAGATGCATGACTTCCAAATCCTACACCAATGCACTGTATGAACACGTACATAAATGCATGGAACTAGCCATACCCAACAGAAACAAGATACTCTCCTCCAAAAAAAGGAATCCAATCTGGTGGTCCCCTGCCATTAATAAACTCTACAACGGAAGGAAGAAACTGTTGCAGAAAAAGGTGAGGTCCCAAGACTGGAAAAATTCCATTATTAGCCTCAACAAAAAGTTGAGAACCCTCATCAAAACCTCCAAAGCTAGATATGAAGGCAGAATTGTGGCAGACACTAAAAACAACCACAAAGCCTTCTATAGTTATACCAAGAATCTCCATGGCAATACTCAGATTTGCTCTGAGTTACTGCACAATGATACCTCCTATACTGAGAACCGCAAAAAAGGAGTAAGCCCAATATAAAGCACTGTAACCAAACAACAGACTATAGAAGGAATTCCCACCAGTCGTAGTTATAAAGACAGTATGATTTTGAATAAAAGTTGTCTTTAATAATATATTAATGCAGAAAACTCATATGTAAAAAAACAGCGTTTTCGTCCGATAACATCAGACTTCATCAGATACAATGTAACATGTCATCATCCAGTTTATATACACTTCAATCAAAAAGCCTTCCTATTATTCAATAAGGCAATTAGCTACAAATTAATGAATTTCAGAAGATTAAAACGTTAAAAAATCATTAAAATTCCTATTAAGATAAATGAAATAAGAAATCTATAACAATATGCATGAATTTATAAAAAGAAAATACATCAATACACATAAATGAATGTATATTAATTGTATATAATAATGAATGAAATATTTTTTACAATTTTGCTGACCTGAGTTTTAAAAGGGGTATAAGGGAAATGATGTCGTTTAAACCCGGAGGTCTGTTGGCTTCCAAGAAGATTTGCCAATAGGCCTCTCTATAAGCTAGCTTAGATTCCCAGGGTCCCTCCTTGGGGACTTTGGGTACTGTCTCAATGACAAAAAACAAAAACTAGCCTTCCAACATGTCAAAGAATGCCTGTATAAGGCATTACGGTTATTTTTGTTGCTAATGTTGTTGGTATGTTCATATATCCTTCGCTTAAGTTGCCTTTCGATTTTTCCTACATAGAAACTGTCACATCCTTTGCAACAAACGAAATATACCAGCCCAGAACTATTACAATTAGAATACCCTTTGGAATATATAACTTTATTCCTTGAAGTAATGTTAACCTGCTCTTCTTGCATAATATAAGGACACTGATTACAGGTGCCCTTTCTCTTATTGGAGAAAACATTCCTGAAGTTTGTTTGTTCTAACAAGTTTTTAAGATTTTTTCCTTTTCTAAATACTACCTTCATTGGTTTATTTTTTAAGTTGGGCAGGTCTGTAAATTCAGTGACATTTTTGCATTCATTCTCCACTATATTCTTAATTATGTATGCACTACCTCTAAAATTGGTTGTAAATACTCTATTGTATCCCAAGGTGTTACTAATCAAATGACCATTTTGGTTTTTGAACTCAGATCCCAAACCTAAAATGGGCTTGTAAACGTCCTTCCTACTATTGGTGACCTCAGTACATATGTTTGTTATCAGGTCAATGGGATATCCACGCTCTAAAACATACTTTCTAGGGTAGTGCATTCATTGTCATAGTCCGTATCCAATGATGTCATATGGCTAACTCTAACATACTGGCCTTTTACAATTCCCTTCTTTTGAAAAAGGGGGTGTGCCCTAGAAAAGTGAATATATGTGTTAGGAAAAAGTACTTTTCCTATGTATAGCAGACTTAAATCCTTGTTCTAATTTACTTAATGAAACATCCAAATAATTTACATTGTCATGAGAGATATGATATGTGAATCTAAGAAAATGTGTAGTAGCATTGAGATACTGAATAAATTCCTCAAAAAGTTCTACACCTCCCAGCCAAAAAATGCAGATGTCATCCAAAAATTTGGTATACATATTACAATACTGATTGTATTTGCTTCCTTATATGTATTTATTTTCCCAAACAGATAGGACTATATCTGCTAGAATTGGGGCAGAACAGGCCCCCATAGCTATTCCAGTTTCCTGTTTATAAAACTCACCCTCGAAGTACATAAAATTATTCTTGAGAATTATTTCAGCCAGTTCCAAGCAGAAAAAAATCTCATTTTCAGTAGTGTCTGGATTAGATCTCATATCCTCTTCTAACCACATGAGACCAATGTCATGTGGAATCACTGAGAAAAGGTCAATAACATCAATTGTTTCATTAAGTAAACTGGAACAAGGATTTAAGTCTGCTATACATAGGAAAAGTACTTTTTTTAACACTTATATTCACTTTTCAAGTGCACACCCCCTTTTTCAAAAGAAGGGAATTGTAAAAGGCCAGTATGTTAGAGCTAGCCATATGACATCATTGGATACGGACTATGACAATGAATGCACTACCCTAAAAAGTATGTTTTTAGAGTGTGGATATCCCATTGACCTGATATCTAACATATGTACTGAGGTCACCAATGGCAGGAAGGACATTTACAAACCCATTTTAGGTTTGAGATCTGAGTTCAAGAACCAAAATGGTCATTTGATTAGTAACACCTTGGGATACAATAGAGTATTTACAACCAATTTTAGTGGTAGTGCATACATAATTAAGAATATAGTGGAGAATGAATACAAAAAATTCACTGAATTTACAGACCTGCCCAACTTAAAAAATAAACCAATGAAGGATGTATTTAGAAAAGGAAAAAATCTTAAAAACTTGTTAGAACAAACAAACTTCAGGAATGTTTCCTCCAATAAGAGAAAGGGCACCTATAAGTGTGGTGCCTGCAATCAGTGACCTTATATTATGCAAGAAGAGCAGGTTAACATTACTTCAAGGAATAAAATTATATATTCCAAAGGGTATTCTAATTGTAATAGTTCTGGGCTGTTATATTTGGTTTGTTGCAAAGGATGTGACAGTTTCTATGTAGGAAAAACTGAAAGGCAACTTAAGCGAAGGATATATGAACATACCAACAACATTAGCAACAAAAATAACCATAATGCCTTATACAGACATTCTTTGACATGTTGTAAGGCTAGTCTTTGTTTTTTTGTCATTGAGACAGTACCCAAAGACCCCAAGGGGGGACCCTGGGAATCTAAGTTAGCTTATAGAGAGGCCTATTGGCAAATCTTCTTGGAAGCCAACAGACCTCCGGGTTTAAACAACAGCATTTCCCTTATACCCCTTTTAAAACTCAGGTCAGCAAAATTGTAAAAAATATTTCATTCATTATTATATACAATTAATATACATTCATTTATGTGCATTGATGTATTTTCTTTTTATAAATTCATGCATAATGTTATAGATTTCTTATCTTATGTATCTTAATAGGAATTTTAATGATTTTTTTAACATTTTAATCTTCTGAAATTCATTAATTTGTAGCTAATTGTCTTATTGAATAATAGGAAGGCTTTTTGATTGAAGTGTATATAAACTGGATGATGACATGTTACATTGCATCTGATGAAGTCTGATGTTATCGGATGAAAACGCTGTTATTTTACATATGAGTTTTCTGCGTTAATATATTATTAAAGACAACTTTTATTCAAAATCAAACTGTCTCTATAACTACGACTGGTTGGAATATACCTCCTATACTGAGCCAACAGATATTGCCAACATACAGGCCAGCAGATTCAGTGCCAACTTTATCCCTCTCCCCCCCCTAAAGGACCAATCTCAATACCGGAAGAATGCCAGGCACCGAGCATTACTACAGCGCAGGTTAAAGCTGCATTGTCCAAGGCAAAGAATACAGCTTCCATGGGACCCAACAATATCCCTGGCTGTGTTCTACATGAAATACAAAGTGAACTGGCACCACATCTGTGTGCCCTGTTCACTCACAGCCTCAACTCAGGCTTTGTCCCTACCAAATGGCGCACTGCTACAGTCATCCCTCTCCATAAAGGAGGAGTGACTACAGACCCTGGAAATTATCTCCCCATTAGCCTGACGACTCTGATATGTAATACTATGGAACGCATCATCATGGACCTAATTAACAAATATATAGGGAATCTCCAAACTCTAGATCCCATGCAATTTGGTTTTGTGAAAGGTAGATCATGCCTGCTCAACCTTGTTAACTTCTTTGAATCAGTCACCAGAGCTGTGGATGAAGGTAAGGAAGTTCATACAGCCTACCTTGATCTGGCCAAGGCCTTTGATACCATTCCTCACTCAGGAATTATTGATAAATTCACCAAACTAGCCATCAACCCCTATATTATTAGGTGGGTTGCAAACTGGCTCACAGATAGAACCCACAGTGTGAATGTAGCGGACTCCAACTCAGATTGCCAACCAGTCACAAGTGGAGTCCCACAGGGATCAGTCCTGGGTCCTCTCCTGTTTGGCATCTACTTCTCAGAAGTCCAAGCCACACAGAGGGACTCTGGCTGACCAAGTTCACAGACGACTGCAAGCTGGAAGCCATTATTAACTCCCCAAGTGATGCAGACATCCTACAGAAAGGCATGAATGAGACCAATGACTGGTGTCAAAACCATGGCCTTAAGCTTAATGCCAAAAAATTGCATCGTCATCCCCTTTGGGAAAAACTCAGTTCCCACTAATTACCATATCGATGGGAGCCCACTGAACACTGAAGGCGTTATAAGAGATCTGGGTACACAGGTTGACAGCAACCTCTCCTTCAACCATCACATTGCCCCTGTGGTCAGAAAGTCCTTCTATGTGGCACATCTCATTACCAAGGGTTTTGCATCCATGAAGAAAGAGGTCATCATTTCTCTCTGCTCTTCCCTCATTAGACCAGTCATAGAGTATAATGCCCCATTTGGCATGTACCTCACTAGACACCTGCAACAGCTGGAGAGGCCACAAAAGTACCTCACAAAGAGGATCCTAGGCCTTAAACACATGTCCTACATGGACAGACTCAAAAAACTCCAGCTATTCTCTGTCTCATATCATCGACAAAGAGGCGATCTCTCCTTGACTTACAAAGCCATGTCTGACCCAGCTCTGTTAGTAATGATACATGTAAAGAAATCCCAATCCCTCCGTACCACACACTCCAGAGACCTCAGCCTCATTACCACAATCAACAGAACATGCTGGAGGGACAGGTTCATAACCCAGAGACTGCCCATGCTCTGGAATAGACTTCCCATACATGTCAAGCAGAGCGCCTCACTGGCCCTCTTCAAGAGAAATCTTGATGAGTGGATGGGAAATAGAAAGTTCACCCCAGGGATCACTTCAGTGCCTCTACTTGATAGAGGCACTGGGAACTAATGTCGGGCAGCACAATGCCAGGGCACTTCTATGGGCTAGGCTTGTAAAGGCTCCAGAGCCATTAGCCTAATACACACCAATGAACCTGTGAACCTAAATATCAGAAAGGAAGTTGTTTTAATATGTGTTACTCACCTTTATTTATGTCTGGTTTTGTTTCCCCTAACCACCTCACCTCACCCAAGCCCTCAACCCCCCCCCCCCACACACACACACACACAAACTGCAATTCAGTGTGAAACTGTCTGTTTTGAGTTGTTTTAGGTAAAAGTATATTTGACCTATATTGAGATATAGTAAAAAATGCCAGGTACTGCTGAAACATAGTGCCAAAGATACACAAGGGATTTAGAAGGAACAGACAAGAGGATAATTGATTATCTAAATAAAGGTATAATTACTCCATTAAATGAAATAATAGATAAACTAAGAAAGAATCACAACTGATTTCTTTGGAGGAAAAGAAATCCAAGCAGTGACCTTTTCCAAATATCCAGATTCAGGGGAAGAAATTATGCAGAATGGAAATAGAACCTTAAAATGTCTTAAAACGGAGAAATATGTTGATGCGGGATCCAAACATGATGAATGGTGTGCCTTTATAATATTCAAATGCAACGCTTTCCCCGTTTTCATCTGGACATATGCATCAAGCAGATGGAATATTTTATTTATTTTATTATTTACTTATATTTATTTACTGAGGTAGTGTTCTGATATCGGTGGACTCTGCAGGTACAGTTCAGGTATCTTCCAGTCAGCAAGAAAAAATAAGACTCTACATCAATGTGATGATTGGGAGCAAGAAACTATCACTTCATATCCTTCGCTGAATATACATTCCAAGTGAATAATTATGGTATGGCCACTGAGATAATAACAAGCTCCTTGCCTTGTCATATGCACATAGCCCTAATCACCAGTCAAGAACCACATTGCGTTTTGTTTTTAGGTGTTACCCAGCAACATACAATGGCAGAGACTGCTAAGATGGATAATATGTTACTAATGTTGGAATCTAAGTGGCAGATTATTTTGATAGTTTCAGAAGACAAAGAGCTGAATTCAGTGTTCAATATTAAATATTTTCATAGTGATAGAAGTTCATTAAATGAATGTAGGTGGTATGAGCTTACATTTATGGGATAACCACCCATCCTGTACAAGTAACAGGTCTATCCTAACCTCTTATGTCGAAGAAGATGATGAACTACTTTTTTCTTAAATGTTCCTCCGCTTTAAATACATTTGCTCTACACCTTGTATCCTGAGGGTCTTTGGTTTATTTTGCACTTAATTTGTGTGGACTGTGGACTTTACATGATTCAGGATTAACTTTATGAGGTTATCATTATACTTGGATTTGCTGAGTCTCAATAACAAAAGTGAGATAGCTCACCCCCATGGTAGATGTGCAGTTTCAGTGGTACAATAGCTAGCACACTTGCCTTTGGTACAAAAGAGTGTGAGTTCTATTCCCACAGCAAGTACATTGACTGCTGATGTTACAATGCAGTATGAGAAAAGTGCTACAACCTTGAGTGTATTGTCCTTTGGTAAGAGTATAAACCAAGACCCTGTCTGCCTGGGTTGGTGGTAGCTCAGGTCGATATGAAAGATCTCATGCCCCCTACTGAAAAGAGTGGGGGAAGCTCCATATTTCCTCTAGTAATATAAATACTATCTAGACTACAAAGTATACATAAAGATATTTATTTAATGCTTGGAGGCATGGGTGTGGTGAGACACATACCTCATAAGGCATACCTCGTTCATGCAGCATGCACACACACACTCATCAATATCCATTTATATGTACAGCCTAAAGCCCACATTTTGAAGTGTCTACTAACATCACAGTTCCTCACCCAGCATACCCATCTGCCAGGGCAGTCATACTAGCAAGAACAAATATTAATTCATATTATCCTTCATCTCCCTTGTTACACCATTTTCTCTCAAAAACATCCAGATATACATTATCTCTTCCTCTCTCCTCAGCACACCTGTATTCCCCGCTCCACATACCCATCTCCAATAAAGCCTTACTCAGTGATTATATATCCTTTCTACATGTACTAAACAAGTACTGGCATCTTTACCAATCATGCCTTCTCCCACCACAAACTAGTCTCAAGAAGTGCCCTGGTAGCATCTGTCAACACTTACTCAAGCAGTCTCGACACAAAAGTAATCCTAGCCCAGGATCAGACCTGGAAACAACAGCTCTAATAACTGTGCTACCTTGTCACACATTAAATACCATGTTGCTGCTTATTTGTTTAATCGAATAACATTTTATTTTTAAGGTTTAATGGAAACTTTGCAGTGAGTCCTGACAACATCTGTTTTTGTGTACGTAATCCATAATGCATATTAGTGTTGATATTACTGTTGTTTATCATCTTCATTACTATTATTTGTGAAGATGGTGGTTGATACTTTTGGTATTGTTTTACTGAGAGGTTGATATCGGCTAACATTGTTTTTACACAACTTTTCTCAGTGGCATTTCTGAATTGTTTATACATTTTATTGTAAGCTTAAAAAATAATCTTTGCCAGTTCTGTTCAGATGACTGAAGCTATAAGCTGCTGATAAGTATCATCTTGTAACCCTGGGTTTGAGTTTTCCAGTCTCCATTTGACTGATATATGGCTTTAAGCTTGTCAGTTAACTAGTCGGTCTTGAGTTGCCCTTGAAAATTGGTACAATGGATACATGGATGAACACCATGCACTAGATAATGGGCTTGTCTATGACTTCACGTGAGTCCATGCATGCAAAATAATCTTTCGTGAAGAACTGTTTTATGAAAAATAGACATGGATCTTAACATCCTTAGCTTTTATTACTGCAGTTTTTTATTTATTTATTTATTTATTTTTTTTTTTGAGCAAACTTTATTCTTACTTTCATCACAAAGGTCCAGATATCTGTTATACAATTGTATAATTTGGAAAGCAGTGCTGCCTTTTAGTTATATTCCATGAACTAGACCCTCAATTCAGTGTTCTACTAGCATCAAAGTTTAACATGTCATCTGGGCATAGGTCCATGACAGGCAAATAGGAATATCTTAAATTTGCTTATGTACAAAGATATGCAGTTTATTAATCAATTACTGCGGGGTGCTAAGCCAAGTGTCTGAAGGGTCTTTGACCACTAGTTATCAAGTCAAGGCAAACATTTCCAGAAGTTTCATGCTTGAAACATTCCTTTCATTCTTTTGAGTGTCACTCATTACAGTGCATCTACATCATCTATTAAACACCCAGCTATCGTTTTTATATTCTTTGTGAAGTAGTCCTTGAGAAGCCAGGAAGAGCAACATAACAGAAAATGTCTTTATCTTAATCTGTTTTCTACATTCATTCAGCTATAGTTTCCAGGGGGATAACTGCCATACGGAATTTGATCATATGGAACAGCCCCTAACCATTCTTGAACAGATTTGGAATGAATGTATGCACATTTACTCATAGTCCATTGCTGAGAGTAGAGAATGGAGTACAAAAGCAGGGTCAGTCTCCTTTAGATAAATCAGAACTATAGTATATGCCACTGCTATTCATAATTTTTTTTGTAGATATTATTGGTGCTACAACCCCTTTTATTTGTCTTTCTTACAATCCGTACTTAAAATATATTTAATATTCAACATGAATAGTGCTTCTAAGTGAAGCACTGTATTTAGTATTAGTAGGCTTGTAAATATCTGACTTATTCTGGCGTATAGAAAAGAGTGTAATCTGTATGCCATAATTGTTTTGAGATGCATCTTCTGTACTGAAGAGATATAACATGGGAAGCCTACCCCAGCCTAGGCTATCTTGCCTAACTACACAACACCAGGTAAACAAGGTCGTCCTGGAACTTCTCAAGAGACAGCAATGTAGCTCTTTGTGTTCCAAGAAATGGACTCACTGGGATGGCATTACTAAACTGGTCAAGACAGGGTTCTAGACTATCAGTGCAGTCAGGTTTTTAGAGGAAGTGTATGTAAGTGCAATGTGATTTTAATTCTCAGGAGTTGTAATGAATTGGGGAGGGGGGGGAGAAGCATTACTGAAATGAAACAACCACTAGGGTTCTGATCACTTCTAGGTTAATAGGTAAATACTGAGCTACCTGTCTGCAAACTATTACAAGCCTAGACAATAACCAGAGATCAGAATCAAACCTGTACCTTGTGTCTGTGAGGTAAACACCTTAACCATGATAACTAACTCCAACCCTTCAGGGAAATACTAGGCTGTCAGTAGCAGACTATTACAAGTCTAGCTAATAATCAGAGGTCAGAATCAAACCATGTACCTTGCATCTGTAAGGCTAAGACGTTTCAGTAACTATTATGCTGATCCTCCCTCTCAGTGAAGAACTCTGCAGTTCACTTAAGATCAGGCTGACCAAAGGGAATAGCTAGAAAACAGAGTAATAAACTCTGGTATAAAATCATGTAGAGGAAAAGGCAAAAGTGTCTGGGAGGCATTAAGGAGAATTGAACTGTTGCCCTCCAGAACAAATACAGTAAATGCCATTATTTATGTTTATCTGTAGTAAAGAAACTCTGGTATAAACACAAAAATCTACCCCAAAAAGTAAAGGAGAGACAATCAACTTTGAAATAGTAGGGTTCTGTCAAATAATTCATGAATATATCAATCTAGATTAAAATTGTGCTTTATTTCCCACCTCAGACTGATTTTCTTGGGATACCTTGGGTGAACTTAAAGGACTGCTGATGTAATTGAAGTCATTCTTTTTGCACAACAATGAGAATTTGTTTTGCAGAAGGCACATGGCTGCAACCATATGCCTTTCACAAAGCCTTAATGCATACACTATACAGGTATTGATTACTTAAATAAATGACCAGGCTTAAAGTACACACAGAAGATTGTTAAAGGGAGATCACTGTAATGGTTTACTGATGTCCAAGGACAATTATCATTAATCAGTGATACATTTCTTGCAATATTCATGTCCTGGTCCTGCCTAATGTCCTTTCAGTTAGTGCTTTTTTCCCCACGAAGCACTTCCTCATTTTTATAACACGGGTAATTAATTACTTTTCCAGAGCAAACTTAAAATGCTCTTACAGTTTTCTGTAAGCTTGTTCAGCGTCATGCCTTTCTGAACTCTGGTTTCAGAAACCTGATTCTTCATATCAGCCTACTATTTTAGGATCATGTACATTCTGCCACGGATCAATGAGTCCTCCTATGCTACCCTCGGGACTAATCATGCTTCTTCTTTTCCACTGCTGTGTATACAGCTGAGATGCTTTCTAGTAACCTGATTCCTTCTTGTTGACTACTGTGTATCTTGTATTCTTTTGTGCTACATAAAGTGATCTGAGTTTCCAACCACCATGTTTTTCATCTGACTTTAATTTAGTGCTGTGTTGATGTTGTACTGGTGGCCGGGTCAAGTGTGCCAAGATCTTATTGCTGGGGAGGGGTGGGGGGATTAATGACTGCTGGGAAAAATGTAGTATTTTCTTTCCTTTGTGTTTACCAGACTGCCATATTTAATTTCAGACAGCAGGCTTATATTGCCTAATTGTTATTTGGTTGCCAACCTAATTTTAAATGCATCTGCCTTTAAGTTTTAAAGTTGTTCTTAAATGAAGCCATGTCTTTTGTTTTGCATGTGAACCATTGAGTTATGCTAGCTTAACTTGCCTGATGCACAGCAGAGTCTTCACTTCTAACATGTTTGCAATCTGCCTCCCAGTCACAATATTCAGGTGTATGCTTTTTATACACTGTCTTAGGGTTACAAAACCAGTCCTAGTCTCTGGAATTATTTTCCATCCTACTTTTTATTAGTGTCCTCTCACTCTATTACAATTTCCCACTTCCTTTTTCAATAATATGTTTGTATTCCTGCCTCCCCTCCACTGCCTCCTTCATTCTTGCCTTCACTGGATGTTGGTTAGTACTCGCACTGTAGCTCTTTGTTCTTAACTGTTCATCCTAGTTCATGACTATCTGTGTCCTTTCCACTGGAACTAAATATCGGTTGCAGCAGTATATCTTACAAACAGGGTGCATGTCTATGTTCCCACGTGTGTCCATTCTTTCACATGCATCCAGCTTTTTTTGTACAGCTCACGGCCCCATGACTGTCTTGGCTAGCTGGCAGTGCTGTCATTCTGTATTCGTCCATCTGCCTTCATTCCACTAGTCCTGCATCATCCTCTATTGTTCTCTCTCACTCTTATCCCTCCATCTGCAGTTCACTCTACTGATGTCTGAGTATCAGGCTAGTTGTTTTATAGACACTGAATGGTCCATGTAATGCATAGGCTACTCTGACTTCTGATGGCTTTCTGCAGTCTTTTTGACACCATTTACCCCATAGCTGTCTTTGCATTTCTAGAATACTTGCTGTCTGCACTCATGCCCCAGCTATCTGATTTCTTTTACTTCCTGTAGCTACTTTCTTCACAGCTGCCTATGTATTCCCTCTGATAGTTAATAAACCTAGGACTTGCTCTTCCTGTTGTTGCCTGTTAAACCACATATCTCTCATGCCATTTGTAGCAGAATGCACTTCTGCTCTCCTCAGGATTCATGTATTGTTTGTATCACTTGCTCTCAGAACTTGTGTAATAGCGCTGTGCATCCTCAGTCACTTAGTAAGCCTTGGTGCCACAGAATCGATAGAAAAAGTCTACTAGCTGGCTATTTTGAAAACAGCCCAGATAGAATAAATTCATAGGTTCATAGGATGTTACTAGGCTAGCAGCCCTAGAGCCTTTACAAGCCAAGCCACATTAATCTCAAGTATCTCATTTGTTCTTTTTGGGTAGTTCACAGAATGAATTTATGAACAGAGTGGGTCTGTGATCAACACCAGCTACCCCTGTCCATGAGGGACATGGGTGCCACCCCAGGGGTGAATTTGTGGTCTCCCATTTAATTATCTAGGTTGCTTTTGAATAGGGTCAGTGAGCATGAATAGGAAGTCTATTCCAGAGAAGCGTTAGTCTCTGGGAGACATATCTGTTTCTCCAGCATGTTCAGTTAATGTCACAGTCTAGGTTGAGATCGCTAGAGTGAGTGACTCTTGTGCCATTTGACTTGCAGATGTGCAACATTTCCATTACGGCAGGGTTGGAGAGTGCCCTATAGGCCAGGCACAAGTCACCTCTCAGCAGTCTAGAAGACACAGAGTAAAGTGACAGGGTTTTCAGCCTGTGCACATTGATCATGGTTTAGAGTCCCTGTATTTTCTTAGTGAGAAACCTCTGAGGTCTCTCCAGCTGCTGCAGGTGTATGGTGAGGCACATGCAAAAGGGTGCATGATACTCTATTAGTGGTCTGATGAGGGTCGAGTACACTGGAGATATAACATCCCTTGACCTGGATGCTATGCCTTTGCTTATGAGGCGTGCTACATAGAAGGCTTTCATTACCACTGTGGAAATTTAGTCGATGAAGTTCAGATTGCTATCAACCTATATTCCCAGGTCTCGCACCACTGGGTTGGAACTCAGGGGCGTACAGTCAATATTGCAATTTGTAGGGAATTCCATTTTGCCACTGGGAATAATAATACATTTTTTGCACTTAGTTTTAGACCATGGCTTTGGCACCAATCATTTGTTTCTATAAGCCCTTCTTATAATATATTAACATCATTGGGGGATTCAATGATTGCTCCCAATTTGCAATTATCAGCAAACTTGGTGAGCCAGAGGCTGTCTACTTTGGTCTGGACTTCTGAGAAATAGAAGACAAACAGTAAGTGGCCCAGCACAGACCCCTGTGGTACTCCACTGGTGATGGGTCTACTGGTGGAAGTGGAGTCACCAATTTTGACAGAGTGTGTTTTGTCAGCAAGCCAATACCCATCTAGTAATATAAGGGTTAATACTCAGCTGGGAGAGTTTCTTAATGATGCCAGAGTGGGGAAATTGTGTCAAAAGCCTTGTCAAGGTCATGATAGACTGTGTGCATTGTCTTACCTTTGTCCATAGCATTGTTGACATTCTCAAAGAAGTCTATCATGTTTAATAAGCATGATCTACCCTTAACAAAGCCAACCTGGGTTGGGTCCAGCATTTGGAGGTCACCTATGTCCTTGCTGATAAGGTCCATCATAATTCATTCCATGGTTTTGCAGATGAGGCTGGTTAGACCTATGGGTCAGTAATTCCCAAGGTCAGTTGATGGCCCCTATTTGTGGAGGGGGAATTACTGTTGCTGTTCTATATTCTGCAGGAACATATCCAATTCTCAAGCAATTGTTAAAGAGAATGCCAAGTGGGTCCACTAGGTCTTGTTTTAGATTGTTTAGTAAAGAACCTGGGATATTATCTGGTCTCACTGAGACAGTGTGTTTAGCCTTGGTGAATGTAGAGATGACCTGTTCTCTAGAAGACTTTACAAGAATTCTGATTTTTCTTGTTTAGGCACAGGAGGGAATGCTTCCTTTGCAGAGTTATATCCCTCTTGCTTTTACACAACAGTTCCTTCCTCTTGTTATATAATCTGTTTATACTTGAAGTTCACCAAGGCAGCTTGTTTTTACGGGAAGACCTGGTTTTGATCTGGTCAGTTACAGCAGAGGTTATGCAGTTGCTTAAGTGGTTGTACAGGGAATTTGCGTACAATTCTGCATAGTGATCTTTAATGTCTGCGATTGCGGGTGGTATGAAGCTTTTTATACCATTGCTTAGTAAGCTGTAGTTATCTTTGGTAAAGTTTTTTATAATGTTTTTCCTGTGAGGGTGTCAGTTCCAGTAGTTACTTCAAACAAGACTGATTTTTGGTCTGAACTATCCAGTGAGGACAACACACATGGAGAAGTACAGTGGCCCCCTCATGTTGGTGAGTACTATGTCTGGAACATTAGAGTCCATGTTCCAGAACATTTGTGTTAACAAAGTCCAGAAATCTCTGGGTGAGTGTGTTTTTGCTGGTATATGTCCCCAAGTCTATGAAAGGATAGTTGAAATGCCATGACTAAGGTGTTGGGCTGTATGGTGAGGGATTCCAGTAAATCAAGGTAGGTGGTGTGCTTATCCTGGTTCATGGTGTGGGATCTATAGCTAGAAATTATGTGGTATGGTACATTCCCAATAGTTAATTGGACATGGAGTAGTTTGAAAGAGTCATGCTGTTTGACCAGTCTCAAAGTGTATTTGGTTTTAAAGAAGATGGATACACCTCCACCTTGGGTTCCTTCACACTCATTTTGAGGTCTAAACATCTAGAAGGCATTGTAGCCTTGCACTGCTGGGTGCTTCCAGGGAGTGCAGTTTCATGTTTAAACTCCTAGTATTATGTACCATGACCCTGCGTATGTCTAGATTAGATTTTGTTATGTTGAAAAATGTTTGTTTTGACATTGCCTAAAAGAAGCACTATGGGAGAGGCAATGGCCTTTGCTAGTATCCAAAAGCCTAGGGGGTACAGGTAGAGACCATCTCTAGCAAAGCAGTGAGATCTGTCTATAATATCATCCCAGGCAGACAGATACTGGATCCCCCTGGGCTGACACCCGAAGTTAAGTCAATTGTTGAACTCAATCATTTTTTGTTTATATTGTGGCATCTGGGTGAGGGAAGGATACTGCTTAGGGACAGGGACATACCTGTCTGGGACACATAATCAGAGAGTTCTGTCATGTCTCTCTTCATATAGTCCAGAGAGGTACATCTCAAGTCATTCACTCCAACATGGACTATGACAGAGTCATAAAGGTACTTGTTGTTGAGTGACTTGAAAGCATCCATGCATGATTTGTTGGATCCTGGCACTTGTTAGGCTGACCGTGAGCTTCTCCTTTTCCAGTCTAGTGAGGGGAACATCTGTGTGTCTCACTATGGAGTCGCCTACGACCAAGACATTTGATGTGTTTTGCCTTAGGGGCTTATTTGTTGAGACACGTGTGTGTGTGTGTGTGTGTGTGTGTGTGTGTGTGTGTGTGTGTGTGTGTGTGTGTGTGTGTGTGTGTGTTCAAATGTATAGTGGTTTATTTTTGCTTAGTGGTAAGTGCAGGTGGTGTGTGTTTGGGAGGTCTCTGTTCTTTGGTAGGCTTTTAGTGAGTACCTCCATGTATGTGGGTTTAAGTGTCATGAACTTATTTTGTGTGAGAAGTGAGGTTTACGTGAGAGGTGAAGCATGTGTGCTGACAACTTGTTTGATTTCTAGTTTGTTTTTACATGAGAGAAATGGCTCCAATTCCATGGTGTATTTGCATCTCTCACACAGTGAGTTAGTTCTCTTTAGGAATAAATGGTTGTCAGTATACATGAAGCAATTATTACATTGCCTTAAGATGCCCATATCAATCAAGATGGCAGGAGAAATGATGGGAAACTGCCCATCGATTGTGGCAGGATTTTTCTGAATCTAGTATTTGGGAAGTGGGCTAGCTGGACCCAGGACATTGGCTTAACTAGTGAGCTAGTTTGACTTGGAGTAGCAAAGGTAGTGGGTGTATAGTAGGTTGTGGCTGATAAGTGTGAGAACACTGCTTAGAGTACAACTGAGTTGCCCTTTGCCCAGCAGGGAAGCTTGGAAGGTTCTGCTGGAAGGTTTCTAGAGAAAAACTATGTTCCCAGACATTTGCATCTGTACAGGGCACTGTTAAACCCTGTTGCATGGTATGCAGCAACGGGCAACTGTGAGTCTTATAACAGGTGAATTTAAATAGCTTTTAACACAACTACGAAGTGGAAGGCCACAAAATGAGCCTTTCTTCAGCAATCCCCAACTCAAAAGGTTCTAAGATACAGACTTCTGCCACAAGGGTGCAGGCAGGCCCTCTTAATGTAAGATGGCTGTTTTAAGAGCACAGTGATACCAAACAGTCTAGATTCATTAGGTCTGAATCTTGTCTATGCTATATAAGGCAAAAAAACATAGTTTCAAAGTACAGAGTAAAAAGCAGTTTCAAACAGCTAAAATGAAGCAACAATTCAATTAAATACAGTTAACAAAGTGCAGTACTGGCTTAAAATATACTTATTTTTCAGTTTTTTTCAGTTGACGCCTTGTATTTCAGTGCAGTTGCACTTCAGACCTCTGACTAAAGTTGCCAAATGTTGAGCAGCTCTGGTAAACTGAGAGCAAGCCCACACAAAAGCGAGGCTTATATACAGGTGAATTTAAACAGTTTTTAACACCACTACCAATGGGAAATCCCCGAACTAAGCCTTTCTCCAGCAATCCCCAATTCAGATGGCTTCTGAGCATCACACTTCTGCCACAAGGGTGCAGGGGGGCCCTGTTAATGTAAGATGGCTGGTTTAAGAGCACAGTGATACCAAATCACCTAGTTTCAGCAGGTCTGTGTCTAGGCTATGCAATGTAATGCAAGGGAAAGCTATTTCTAGATGGGAAGGAATAGGAGAGAGTCACTTAAGGATCAAGATAAGAGTGTTTTGTAGTATACTATTAGATTACCTGAAGTGATACCACCCCATTGCACAAAATGGCAGCTCTTCAAGCAACTGTGAACAGTGGGAGACTATGAAGAACATTTTCTATAAAGGATTTTAAACTGGAGAGGTTTGCTAATATGCAAGCACAGGGAACTGCAAGT
This sequence comes from Protopterus annectens, assembly GCF_019279795.1. Taxonomy (NCBI): domain Eukaryota; kingdom Metazoa; phylum Chordata; order Ceratodontiformes; family Protopteridae; genus Protopterus; species Protopterus annectens. Next base: position 142,357,783 of record NC_056737.1, read on the forward strand.
CTTTTATACCAGCAGGATTAAAGACTTACAGAGTTAAACCCTCAGGCCACTCATGTAGATGTTTTACAACACAGGTCAGAATTCATGCAATAACATGAATCCTTGGAAGTAAGTTCACTAATCTGAGAAATGTTCACAACACACAAAAACATTGCAAAACTTAGAAATATTTTGGCAGACTCAGGAGAAATTTGGCAAACTCAGAACAGCTTTTACAGTATCAAAGAAGGTTAGAAAATATCAGAATACTATTAAAACACCTCAACAGCAGTACAGTAACAAATATATGGAGTTTCTTTAACAAGTGCAGGCTGAAAAACAGTGATAAAGTCAATAAAATCAATAGGTGAAGCACAGAAACAGAGCAAGTGCAAAAAAAAAATACTTGTATCACCTTTGTAGGTCCAGATGGTTTTAGAAGCAATCCAAGTCTTGTAGTCACAGGTGTTCATGCCAGGAAAAAAAGAAACTCTGAATACATGAGCACAATCTCACAAAAATATCATTATTTTCTATCAGCAGGATGAAAGACTTTTACAGAGTTAAACCCTCAGGGCAATCACATAAATGGTTTACAACAGAAGTCAGAATTCCTGTAATATCAGGAATCTGTGGAAATAAATTCACTAACCCTGAAAAATGTTCACAACACACAAAAACTTTGCAAAGCTTGGAAATATTTTGGCAGACTCCGAACTTTGGCAAACTCAGAAAGTACAGTTGTGTACTCTTACCATAAATGTAGATGTTCGAGTGTGTTCACTGTTGCAGTCATTACTGTAGGGTTCTTCCTGCTGGCAGCAGCCCTCGATCGGCCAGAGTCCCAAAGTCTGGGTCCGACGTCAGCTGAAGTCGCTCCTTCCCTGACATCAGTGCACCAGGAGTATAAAGGTCTCAGCCAACGCCATTTTCCACAGTTTTTCTTGCCCCAGATGTCAGATGCCCAAAAAATAAAGGCCAAAAACTTAGTCAGAAGAATAAGCAAACATCAAACTAGAACATTCCCAAATGTCACCAGCAAAAATACCTCAGAGAAAGAGTAGTGCCAAGGAGACACAGACAGTACTCAAAAAACCAACAAAAGAGGGGATAGGAGGGAGGGTAACAGACTGCAACAGTGAACACACTCGAACATCTACATTTATGGTAAGAGTACACAACTGTACTATGTTCATCGTGGTTCACTGTTGTAGTCATTACTGTAGGGTTGAATCCCAAAGCTAAGAAAGGGTGGCTGGAGAAGGAACAGAAGGGGCGGCTACAAAACCCTGCAGGACTGCAGAGACAAAACCTGCCCTACATTTAGAATAGAGAGGGAGGTTGTAGTGCTTAAAAAAAGTATGCACAGAACTCCAAGTTGCAGCTTCTAAGATTTCCTTGGTAGGAACTCCACTGAGAAAAGCTGCTGAAGTAGCAGTAGCTCTGGCAGAATGTGTTCTAACATTAACAGGAACTGGTTTGCCATGATGAGAGTAACAGAACTTGATGCAGTGGGCAATCCACTTAGAAATAGTGTGTTTAGTGATTGCTCTCCCCTGTGAAGTAGAAGCATAAGCTACAAACAATTGGTCAGATTTCCTGAAAATCTTGGTCCTGTCCAGGTAAAAACGAAGCTGCCTGTGTATATCTAAAGAATGCAAAATTCTCTCCTCTTCACTTTGAGGATTAGGATAAAAGGTAGGTAAATGAATAGTCTGATTCAAGGCTACTTTCGAAACCACCTTAGGCATAAAGGTGGGGTTAGTCCTCAGAGACACCCTGTTCTGATGAAAAATAATGAAGGGTTCCACAGCCATGAGTGCTTGTAATTCCAAAACTCTTCTGGCAGAGGTTATAGCTAAAAGAAAAGCAGTTTTCCATGATAAGAACTTTAAATCTGTGGAAGCTGCAGGTTCAAAAGGAGACAAAGTTAACTTTTCCAAAACAAAGTTGAGATCCCAAGTAGGAACTGGTGCTCTTATAGGGGGGCCTTATATTCTTTGCCCCTCTGAGATATTGTTTAAGTAACAGATGAGAAAAAATTGGGGGATCCGTACTGTAGTGTGCAGAAATAGCAGAGGCATGAATTTTGATAGATGAAAAAAGATAGGCCCTTATGTAACATCTCTGTTAGGTATTGTAAAATCAGAGGAATGTTTGGAACTGCAGAATCAAAACCCTGGGCCTGATTCAGGGAGCAATATCTTTTCCATTTACCTGCATAAGATTTCCTGGTGCTGGGCCTTCTAGCTTCAAGGATTACGTCCATTACCTGTTTGGTAAGGGTAGAGCTGTTTAAAGACCCTGGATCCACCAAGCTGCTAGATTCAGAGTTTTGACATGGCTGTGCAGGATCCAGCCATCTTGTTGAGACAGTAGATGTGGAATTTGTGGCAGAATCCAGGGTGGACCCTGAGCCAGGTTCATTAGGGTGGAATACCAGAATTGCCAAGGCCAGTTGGGAGCCAGTAAAATCATTTGCGGTCTGTCCTGTTTGATCTTCAGAAGTACCCATGGTAGGAGAGGCAAAGGAGGAAAAGCATATACTGAGAGGCGTTTCCAACTGAATGAAAGGGCATCCACTTTCCATGCTAGTTTGTGTAAGGTCCTTGTGCAGAATGTTTGAAGTTGATGGTTATGGGGGGGGATGCAAAAAGATCTATGTCCAGGCACCCCCATGCCTCCATTATCATCCTGAGTATCCGAACATCCAACATCCATTCGTGTGGATCTGAACGATTTCTGCTTAGACTGTCTGCCACAGAGTGTTGTCCTTTCCTGGCAGGAATTGAGCTTGCAAGCCTACCTTGCTGGACAGTGCTGTGTTCCACAGATTCATGGCCAATCTGCACAGGGGGGTAAGAGTGAGAGCCTCCCTGCTTGTTTATGTACCACATCACTGTAGTGTTGTCCGTCTTTATCAGTAATTTCCCTGGTAGAATAAGATCCTTGAAGGCTGTTAGGGCATTCTGTACAGCTAGCATCTCCTTCAAATTTATGTGCAGGTGCATTTGGTCCTCTGACCAGGCACCCTGAAGACATCTCCCTTGCATATGGGCTCCCCATGCATAGTCCGAAGCATCCGTTGTTATGACTTGATTGGCTGGAGTGAGACAGAAAGGCTTCCCCTTGTTCTGGAGATAGGCCTCAGCCCACCAATGAAACTCCTGCCGGAGACAAGGCAAAATTGTGATCACTGTTTCCAAACTGTGGCAATGCTGAGACCATACACTCTTGAGGTACCACTGTATCTTCCTCATATGCAGTCCTGCATATGGTATTAACAGAATGCAGGATGCCATGTAACCCAAAGCCTGCAGAATTTTTCTTGCAGTTAGCTGACTCATTGAAGCTAGGTTTTTGAAAGAAGAAGCCAGTTGCACTTTTTTGTCTGGTGTCAAGTAAGCCATCTGGGTTGTAGTACTCAGAAGAGCACCCAGGAAAGTAATCTGTTGTGTGGGCACCAGGTTTGATTTGTTTAGGTTCAATGTGAACCCTAGGCACCAGAGAAGATGCTGCACAAAAGCCAGATGCTGAAGTAAAGTCTCCTTGTTGTCTGCTTGAATGAGACAATCATCCAGATAAGGGTATATTTGAATTCCCTTCTGTCTGCAAAATGCCATTACAGGTGCCATGCACTTTGTAAAGACCCTGGGTACAGTAGATAAGCCAAAGGGCAGCACAGAGAACTGGTAATGCTTCGAGCCTGCTTTGACTCTCAGGTACCATCTGCACTCTTGCCTTATGGGAATATGCAGGTAAGCTTCTTTCAAGTCCAAAGTCACCATCCAAGCGTTCTTGCTCAGCATAGGCAGCAGCTGCTGCAGAGTGTGCATCTTGAATTTTGGTATATCTAGGAAGGTGTTTAATACAGAAAGGTCCAGGATTGGTCTCCATGAGTTTTCCTTCCTGGGAACCAGGAAAAGTCTTGAATAAATCCCTTGCCCCATTTCTGAATTTGGTACCAATCCTATGGCCCCCATAGCCATGAGGGACTGAACTTGCTGTTGTGCCTCTGCCCATTGATGCTTTGGCAGATCTGGCCATCCGTTTGGTTTTGGCAAGGTATGGAAATGAAACTTGTAACCCCTTGAAACTATGTCCAGAACCCATTTGTCTTGGGTTATGCAGCCCCAATTGTGATAAAAAAGAGAGATTTTTCCTCCCAAAGGCGCATCCAGGAGGGGAGCTCCTGGAGCTAGTAAGGGAGAGTCATAATGACTGTTTCCTGTAAGGTTGTGACCTATCTTCTCCTCCCTTGGGAGAGGGGGCACTCCACTGCTTATTTCTGAAAGGGGGCTGTGCCTGTCCTCTACCTCTGGAATGTCTGTATCTGCCTCTCTGAGGTCTGTCCGTGCTTGGAAAGGACCAAGGTTTAGCTGGCCAGTTCCTGCTAAATCTAGGGGGTTGTACCTGTAGAAAATCTTTAACCGTCTGCATAGATTTGGCTTTGTTTTCCATTTTCTTTAATACCTCCTCAGCTTTGGCCCCAAACAAAACATTGTGCTGCAAAGGGGCATCTAAAAGTTTTGCCTTAACCTGATCTGGCAAACTTTGCTCCTTTAACCAAGCATGCCTTCTAATAAGTGTGCCAGTTGCTGCAGCCCTGCAAGAAGCCTCCAAAGAATCAAAACCACAGTGCAGGGTATGTTTACCCACCTGCTCAGTAGCATGCAATAAATCCTGTAACTCCTTATTTTCTGCACCACCAGAAACAGCAGACATCTTTTGTTTTAACAAAGACAAAAGGTATTGCTGATATTTCAACATATGAAATTGACAATTCAAAGCTCTAATAGACAATGTAGCAGGAGTATAAATGTTTTTGCCCCATCTTTCCAAGGCTCTGGACTCTCAGTCAGAGGGAATAGGATTCTTAGCAGAGGCCACTTTAACACCCTTAGGGCCCTGAGAGATAGTTTCTGGATCAGCTGAAGGGTTCTTAAAAAGAAATTTGTGAGAATCTGGAACCCTATAATACCTATCCGGTTTGACAGGAGCACGAGGAAAAGAATCAGGAGAGAGGGACGCCTCTGTAAAAACATCATCCACAATGTCCAAGACAGGGGGAATAGCCAGGGGCCTATGCTGTGGGAGAAGAAGAAAATCCCTAAGCCTTTTCTTGGATTCAGAGTATTTCTGCCCTTCCCAGTGAAAATGCTCTCTCATGTCATGCATCAGAATCCTCATAAGAAGGGAAGGAATAATCCTGCTCAGAGGAAGAAGCAGAAGAAATTCAAACTTGATCTAAGGAATCATAATCTGGCTCTAGTCCAGGTCTCTTGTCAGGAGGGGGAAGGGAACCCCTGATCATAGTTAACAGGTCTTCAGCCATTTTAAGTATCTGTCTTTGAGGTCTAGGGCCCTGATCAGAAGGGGCCTGTACTTGCTTCTTTGTCTTTGCCGGAGCCTTAGTCATTGTCTTTGTCTTTGACTGCAAAACTGAAGCCATCTTTACATGAAGTTGTGTAGGCCTGAAAACTCCCTCAGAAGCCGGTGCCTGCACAGTGGCTCCAGACCCATCTGAGGGAGCATTATCCGATGGTCCATTCCCTGGAAATTGAGAAGGCCCCATCAGCTCCTCGTGGGAGTCGGTACAGGCAACCGGTTCAAAAGTGGCGGATGACAGGGCTGCAAAAGCACCTCACTGACAACTTATGAACCGGCAACTGGCTCTGGTTGAATAATGTCATCCACTTTGGAACTCGGAGGCCTGTCTTTATCCTTGCGCCTCTTATACACTCCGGTAGCCGGATAAGAATCCGACGACATATTGTAATTAAATCTTCTTCCAAAATAATGGAAGGCAAAATCGTACCTACGCCTAATAGTGCGTTGGTTAAATCTAGCACAAAACCTAATTAGCTATGTCGTGGTCAGGGCCTAGGCAAGGTATACAGTAAGAGTGAAAATCCTTATGAGGTATTTGCTTCCCACAAGAAATACAGTTATTAACTTTTTCTGACAACAGACTGGAGCAAGAAAAAATTTTCCCCAATGGGGTACTTAGCTTAAAATAAGAAGTCTTCGATACAAAAGTCACCAAAAGTAAACAGAGTCGGCTGACCAGCACTTGCAAACTGCTTTGCTACGGGCACCGCACGGCAAGAAAGACTGGGGAAAATGGAGTCGGCTGAGGTCTTTATACCCCTGGTGCACTGACGTTAGGGAAGGAGCGACTTCAGCCGACGTTGGACCCAGACTTTGGGACTCTGGCTGATCGAGGGCTGCTGCCAGCAGGAAGAACCCTACAGCAATGACTGCAACAGTGAACCACGATGAACATCAGCTTTTGCAGTATCAGAGGACATTAGGAAATATCATAATGCTGTTAAAGCAACCTAAAAGCAGTACAGTAACAAACAGGTGGAGTTTCTTTAACAAGTTCAGGCTGAAAAACAGTGATAAATTCAACTAAATCAATAGACTAACCAGATTTTTTTCTGGCTTTCCTGACATGCAGGAGATGCAAACACCAGGAACAAAACAGAAAATCATAAAACTGACCTTTTCTTTCATTATTTTTTTTTAACTGGCAGTCAGTGCTACAAACTGCCCCTGAGAAATGTACTTCTGCTAAATATAATACAGTGAATGTGATGTAACAAGACCTGCAGCACCCAAAGCATGCACCTCTGCTGAGAAAAACTGCCCATAGCCTTTGTCACTGAATGTTGTTAGCATACATTCCTCTGTGGTTCCCAGAAATTTAGTCACTCACTAAAGTCTGTCAGTGACTGCATATAGAGACATTGTATAACTATTCAGGCTTTCCATTTTTGGTCTAGAAATGTGAAACTGCAAGTAAGAAATTCAGTTCTTCAAAGTTTTCTGTCAGTGGCATAGCATCTGTCAGTCATATGGTTTAGATGACTATGTCTTTGTAATTTATTCTAAACTGATTGCTTTACTGTGTAACTATGACATTGCTTTGCTTATGATCACTGCATCTCAGGTAATGACTGGAGTACAAATATGCACTTTGAAGTGCATTTTACTTTTTCATAGGTTCATAGGTTCATAGATTAGTACTAAGCTAACTGCCCTTGCAAACCATTTTAAGCCTAGCCAATTATCCCTTTTGAGATTCAAACCCTGTACCTTGCGTTTGTAAGGCAAACACCTTAACCATTAGGCCACCTGGAGTTTTAACTATACTGAAACTGAAATTATGGTGTATGTGCTTGTATCTATATCTATAGTTATATATATTTAAGGTGTGTGTGTGTGTGTGTGTGTGTGTGTGTGTGTGTGTGTGTGTGTGTGTGTGTGTGTGTGTGTGTGTGTGTGTGTGTGTATAAATAGATATATATATATATATACGTATGTATATACATATATATATGTATATACATATATATATATATATATATATATATATATATATATATATATATATATATTATATACACACACACACACACACACACACATGTGTATTTATATATATATATATATATATATAGAGAGAGAGAGAGAGAGAGAGGTTCATAGGTGTGTACTAGGCTAATGGCCCTGGAGCCTTTACAAACCTAGCCCATAGGATTACCCTGGCATCGTGCCACCCAACCTTAGTTTCCAGTGCCTCTGTTGAGTAGAGCCACTGGAGTGATCCCCGGGGTGAATTTTCTATCTCCCATCCACTCATCAAGATTTCTCTTGAAGAAGGCCAGTGAGGTGCTCTGTTGACATGTATGGGAAGTCTATTCCATAGCATGGGCAGTCTCTGGGTTATGAACCTGTCCCTCCAGCATGTTCTGTTGATTGTGGTAATGAGGTTGAGGTCTCTGGAGTGTGTGGTGTGGAGGGATTGGGATTTCTTTAGATGTAGCATTTTTAACCGAGCTGGGTCAGACATGGCTTTATAAGTCAAGCAGAGATCGCCTCTAAGTAGGTGATATAAGACAGAGAATAGTTGGAGTTTTTTGAGTCTGTCCATATAGGACAAGTGTTTAAGGCCTAGGATCCTATTTGTGAGGTACTTTTGCAGCCTCTCCAGTTGTTGCAGATGTCTAGTGAGATACATGCCAAATGCAGCATTGTACTTGAAGATTGGCCTAATGAGAGAAGAGTAGAGGGAGACAATGACCTCTTTCTTCCTGGATGCAAAACCCTTAGTAATGAAATGTGCCACATAGAAGGACTTTCTGACCAAAGTGGCAGTGTGGTGGTCAAAAGAGAGGTTGCTGTCAACCTCTCTTCCCAGATCTCTTATAACGCCTTCTGTGTTCAGTGGACCACCATCGATGTGGTAGTTTATGGGAACTGGGTTTTTCCCAAAGGGGATTACGACACATTTTTGTGGCATTGAGCTTAAGGCCATGGTTTTGACACCAGTCATTGGTCTCAGTGAGTCCATTCTGTAGGATGTCAACATCACTTGGGGAGTTAATAATGGCTCCCAACTTGCAATCATCTGTGAACTTTGTCAGCCAGAGTCTCTTCGTGTTGGACTGGACTTCTGAGAAGTAGATACCAAACAGGAGAGGACACAGGACTGATCCCTGTGGGACTCCACTTGTGACTTGTCGGCAGTCTGACTTGGAGTCAGCTACTTTCACACTGTGGTTTCTATCTGTGGGCCAGTTTGCAACCCACCTAGTGATATAGGGGTTGATGCATAGCTTAGTGAGTGTTTCTGTAAATCCTGAGTGGGGAATGGTACCAAAGGCCTTGGCCAGATCAAGGTAGGCTGTATGAACCACCTTGCCTTCATCCACAGCTCTGGTGACTGACTCAAATAAGTCGACCAAGTTGAACAGACATGATCTACCCTTCACAAAACCAAATTGTCTGGGATCCAGAGTTTGGAGATTCCCTGTATCCTTGTTTATATGGTCCATGATGATGGGTTTCATAGCTTGCATATCAGAATTGTCAGGCTAATGGGGCGATAGTTCCCAGGGTCTGTAGTCCCTCTTCCTTTGTGAAGAGGGATGACTATAGCAGTGTGCCGTTTGGTAGGGACAAAACCTGAGGTGAGGCTGTGATTGAACAGAGCACACAGGTGAGGTGCCAGTTCACTCTGTAGTGCATATAGAAAAGCCAGGGATATTGTCAGGTCCCATAGAAGCTGTATTCTTGGCCTTGGACAGTGCTGTTTTAACCTGTGCAGCAGTAACACTGGGTGCCTGGCAATCTACTGGTATTGTGATTGGTCCTTTTGGGGGGGGGATGGCACTGAATCTGTTGGCCAGTATTAGTAAAAACTCAAAACGGTCATGGGTAGAAGCAGGGTGCAAAAAAACCCAAGCAGAAAAAAGAAAAATGCACCAAGCTAACACTATGAACGTTTATTCAGAAACAAAAACAAAAAATGGGTGAGCGCTTTCACAACATAAAGTTGCTTCATCAGACAACAGTTAAAAGCCTACACACTGTTTAAATAACCGAGTATCCCTTATTCAATTAACTAATTAAAACTTACAAGCTGTATGGAATCAAAATCAAATGAAGCTTGTCATAGTAACTCCTACAATAGAAGGTTCACTATACATATTATAATATAAAAAGTATACAAATTTACTGTAATAAAACATCAATATAAAAACATACAGTATGAAATATACTGTATAAAAACATATATATATATATATATATATATATTTTTTTTTTTTTTTAAACACAAACAATATAGTAAAGTATATGAAAAATATTAACCATATAAAGAGCTGGAGGCATCTTAAAGTATCATGTAAAAAGCAATCTTAAAATCAGTGCATAAGTGGTCTAGCCTTTACAAAGGGTACTAATGTGGTCACAGCATTCAAACCAGGAAACTTCTCAGCATTAAGCTTCAATATCCATTTTTGCTCGTGCCCCTCTGTAATATTTTCTATATCACCACCCCTAGGGTTCCTATAAATATGTTGCAAAACTAAAAATTTGAAAGAATGAGAACGATCATTAGACAAAACATGACAAGCCACTGCATTGGACTGTTTGCAATTGGTAATATCTCTCACATGTTCTAAAATACGATCCTTTAACATTCTGTTCGTTTTACCTACATAATAAGCATGACATTGTTGACAAAAACAAAAATACACAACATCAGTAGTTCTGCAGTCTAAATATTGATTAGAATGTAACATAAATTGCTTAGTAGGGTGCACATAGTTATTTTTACTGAAAATAAACTGGCAAGCACTACAGTTCCTGCATGGAAAGGTTCCACAGCGAGAAGAATAACCTAGCTTTTTGCGTACTTCTCCATGGCAAAGGTGTTGTTTAAGTGATTTACTGTTCTTAAACCTAAAATGAGGAGTCTGTCCAATTTTGTCTACAAGGCCAGGGACTTCTTGTAAGAGATACCAGTATCTCTTAACAACATCTACATATTGATTAATATTGCTAGAAAACTGAAGGACCACTCTAAAATCATTCCTATCTGTAACACTATTTCGTACGTCTACAGTAGCCTTGTTATTATTATAGTAAAGTTTATACCTAGTATCTCTTAACTTCCAAGCATCAGATATTGACTTATCAATATCTGCACTAGAGTATCCCCTAGCCATAAACTGAATTTTCAGGTTATTTAACGCAACTACAGCATCTTCATCCCTATTGTGTAGCCTAAGTATCCTGAAAACTTGGCCTCTCAGCACATTCCTAGGAATGTGTCTGGGGTGCATGCTAGATTTGTGCAACAATGTATTCTTTCTAGTCGGTTTGTGATATATATTGCTGCAAAGACGATTCAGATCAGATTTACTAATCTTGACAACAAGGAAACTAATATCGGTAGCTGAACTCTGATGGGTAAACCTTAAAAAATCAGTTGTCGAATGCAAGTAGTCCAAAAATTGGTCTAAATCAGAGCCAGAACCCTTCCATAACATAAAAACGTCATCTACAAATCTAACATACCACAAAATTTGTCCAAAAAATGGATTAGTAGCAGACAAAACATTTTGCTCTTCCCAACTGACCAATGCTAAGTTGGCGTAGCTATTGGCACAAGCAGTGCCCATTGCCACGCCAACTTTCTGCAAGAAAAACTGTTCTTGAAACATAACAATATTGTTTTCTAAAATAATTTCTAATAGGGTGCAAATTAACTGTATCTTGTTATTAGTCAAAAGTCTGTTCACAGTAAGAAAATCTTTAATACTATCAACACCCCAAACGTTCGGTATACTAGTACCATGCAAAGTCCCTTCTACACATTCTACACACAAGGATTTGTTATCTCCACCAATGCAACCTATTGTTTCAGGCACTGGTTGGTGTACTGAACCCCTTTCTATATATGTAGAAGGGACTTTGCATGTTTTTTTGGATAATTGTTATACTATTTTGAAGGATACTAAGATGTTTTTACAACAGTTGCATGACAGAATGGAGACTGTAGATAGAGATGAAGAATTTGTTCTTGTGACTATGGACATTGAATCTTTGTTTACTAGTTTACCGAACGTTTGGGGTGTTGATAGTATTACAGATTTTCTTACTGTAAATATACTTTTGACTAATAACAAGATACAGTTAATTTGCACCCTATTAGAAATTATTTTAGAAAACAATATTGTTATGTTTCAAGAACAGTTTTTCTTGCAGAAAGTTGGCGTGGCAATGGGCACTGCTTGTGCCAATAGCTACGCCAACTTAGCATTGGTCAGTTGGGAAGAGCAAAATGTTTTGTCTGCTACTAATCCATTTTTTGGACAAAGTTTGTGGTATGTTAGATTTGTAGATGACGTTTTTATGTTATGGAAGGGTTCTGGCTCTGATTTAGACCAATTTTTGGACTACTTGCATTCGACAACTGATTTTTTAAGGTTTACCCATCAGAGTTCAGCTACCGATATTAGTTTCCTTGTTGTCAAGATTAGTAAATCTGATCTGAATCGTCTTTGCAGCAATATATATCACAAACCGACTAGAAAGAATACATTGTTGCACAAATCTAGCATGCGCCCCAGACACATTCCTAGGAATGTGCTGAGAGGCCAAGTTTTCAGGACACTTAGGTTACACAATAGGGATGAAGATGCTGTAGTTGCGTTAAATAACCTGAAAATTCAGTTTATGGCTAGGGGATACTCTAGTGCAGATATTGATAAGTCAATATTTGATGCTTGGAAGTTAAGAGATACTAGGTGTAAACCTTACTATAATAATAACAAGGCTACTGTAGACGTAAGAAATAGTGTTACAGATAGGAATGATTTTAGAGTGGTCCTTCAGTTTTCTAGCAATATTAATCAATGTGTAGATGTCGTTAAGAGATACTGGTATCTCTTACAAGAAGTCCCTGGCCTTGTAGACAAAATTGGACAGACTCCTCATTTTAGTTTTAAGAACAGTAAATCACTTAAACAACACCTTTGTCATGGAGAAGTACGCAAAAAGCTAGGTTATTCTTCTCGCTGTGGAACCTTTCCATGCAGGAACTGTAGTGCTTGCCAGTTTATTTTCAGTAAAAATAACTATGTGCACCCTACTAGGCAATTTAAGTTACATTCTAATCAATATTCAGACTGCAGAACTACTGATGTTGTGTATTTTTGTTTTTGTCAACAATGTCATGCTTATTATGTAGGCAAAACGAACAGAATGTTAAAGGATCGTATTTTAGAACATGTGAGAGATATTACCAATTGCAAACAGTCCAATGCAGTGGCTTGTCATGTTTTGTCTAATGATCGTTCTCATTCTTTCAAATTTTTAGTTTTGCAACATATTTATAGGAACCCTAGGGGTGGTGATATAGAAAATATTACAGAGGGGCACGAGCAAAAATGGATATTGAAGCTTAATGCTGAGAAGTTTCCTGGTTTGAATGCTGTGACCACATTAGTACCCTTTCTAAAGGCTAGACCACTTATGCACTGATTTTAAGATTTTTTTTTACAAGATACTTTAAGATGCCTCCAGCTCATTATATGGTTCATATTTTTCATATACTTTACTATATTGTTTGTGTTTTAAATATATATATATATATATATATATATATATATATATATATATATATATGTTTTTATACAGTATATTTCATACTGTATGTTTTTATATTGATGTTTTATTACTGTAAATTTGTATACGTTTTATATTATAATATGTATAGCAAACCTTCTATTGTAGGAGTTACTATGACAAGCTTCATTTGATTCTGATTCCATACAGCTTGTAAGTTTTAATTAGTTAATTGAATAAGGGATACTTGGTTATTTAAACAGTGTGTAGGTTTTTAACTGTTGTCTGATGAAGCAACTTTATGTTGTGAAAGCGCTCACCCATTTTTTGTTTTTGTTTCTGAATAAACGTTCATAGTGTGTTAGCTTGGTGCATTTTTCTTTTTTCTGTTGGCCAGTATATTGGCAATATCTGTTGGCTCGGTAAAGGAGGTACCATTGTGCAGTAGCTCAGAGCAAATCTGGGTATTGCCGTGGAGGTTCTTTACATAACTATAGAAGGCCTTGTGGCTGTCTTTACTATCTGCTCCAGTTCTGTTTTCATAGCTAGCTTTAGAGGATTTGATAAAGGATCCCAACATTTTGTTGAAGCTGATAAGGGAGTTTTTCCAGTCTTAGGACTTCACCTTATTCTGCATCAGTTTCCTCCTTCTGTTGTAGAGTTTGTTTATGACAGGGGACCAGCAGATTGGCTTCCTTTTTATGGAGGAGAGTGTCTTGGTTCTATTGGGTATGGCAACATCCATGCATTTGTGTGCATGTTCGTACAGTGCACTGGTGTATGTTTCGGTGGTTATGCAACTATTCTCCATTTACATGGGTGCCGTAAAGTTAGCCACCTCTGTTCTTAGGAGCCCAAAGTTAGCTTTGGAGAAATTTTTCATAGTGGTTACCTTTGCAGGGGGTGGGGGTGGGAAGGATGTGGATTTCCAAGGTGATTAGTTTGTGGCCAGATCTAACCAGGGAGGAGTTGACTATTGGTGTAGAGCAATGGTCACCCATGTTAGTAATGACCAGGTCAAGTGGGACATCAGTGTGCCTCACTATCGAGTCACCTATGACTAGTGTGCTGGGCATGCTGTTTTGCCTTAGAGGCTTTGTTTGAGTGGTTGAGTAGCACACTGTTTAGGAGAGTTATGTGTCTTGTGATTAGTGTTGTGTTGTGGTGGTCAAGTGCATTTCTGGCTTGGAGGTCTCTGCTGTTTGGGTAGATTTTTAATGAGAGCCTCTGTGAAGGTGGGTGTGTGGTTTGTGTTTTTATGTGAAGGCAGTGCTGGTGTGTATTCTGGAGGGCTATGTGTTCCATGTGGTGTGGTGCAAGTGAAGACCTTCTCCTCTTGACCAGCTATTCTGGTCTTGGCTGGAGAGTGCATGGCTTCCAATTTGGATATATAAGTACATCTCTCACAAGTCTGAGTGTTGGGAGGTTAGAGGAGAGGGTTGTTCGTGTACATGAGGCAGTTGCTACATTGCCTCAGGATTCCCAAGTTCACCAGGTTAACAGGAGAAAGCACAGGGTACTGACCTTTAGACATGCCTGGAGCGGTGGGCATTAATAAGTACTGGAGCTGTATATGTGTGTGTGTGTGTGTGTGTGTGTGTGTGTGTGTATATATATATATATATATATATATATATATATATATATATATATATATATATATATATATATATAGGTTTACTTTGACCCATCAAAATTAAGCTTTGTTGAATGTTAGATAACAAAGTCCACTTTAATGAAAGTGAGTTTGCATGAAAACACACTTTCATGAAGAACACTACACCAAATCACAACAGAAAACCACACACAGAAAAAAAATACAACAAATGCATTTGTGCAGGGGGGCAAGCCCCCCTACACCCCCCACACCCCTGCTACTTATATATACTAAACCCGATATCGCACTACAGCGGGGAAAGGGGAATATTCACTTATCCCCACTGTACTATGATCTACAACAACTCTTTCAGTGTAGTGTTATTTGCGAAAGTCCATTTTCGTGTAAGTGCACTTTCGCTAAAATGGACTCGGTTATCTAACATTCAATAAAACGTCATTTTGATGGGTCGAAATAAACCCATGTGTGTGTGTGTGTGTGTGTGTGTGTGTGTGTGTGTGTGTTTGTGCACATGTGCAATTTTGTCTGTGTGTGTGTGTGTGTGTGTGTGTGTGTGTGTGTGTGTGTGTGTGTGTGTGTGTGTGTATGTGTGTTTGGGTGTACTTGTGTATGAGTGTATGTGTATGTGTACAAGAATGGTGCAGTGTTGAAGGTTGAATTCCTTCCTGAAAAAACAATTGTTTTGTGTTTCATTTAAATTTGTTTTGTTGTTTTGAGTTAAGGGCACTTTATCTTTCATGATAATACTGCTGAGGTGCTTTAGTTCAATGTGTTATATTTCACTGTGCTATAGTGGGCACCATATTTAATGGATTAAAATATTGAAACAAACCCACAAATGCACACACTCACTCTCTCTCCACACACACACACACACACACACACACACACACACACACACACACACACACACACACACACACACACACACTCACACACACACACACACACACACACACACACACACACCCACGCACACTCAACACCTGTACTTACCCATAGGTCTCAACTTCTAATCACAAGGAACTGAAAAAAAAAATGGGGGAGGGACAAAGCCTCAAAATCATGGACAGATTATCATTCTTATGAACTTAAAAACTTGCTAGGATAGCAGACTATGTGTTAACATGCATTGTCTGCAGAACATCAAGTCTGAAACCCATTCTTTTGTCATTTTTTAGTGACGTCAATCCTCAATGATTTGCCAAAAGTCTACAGATTTCATGAGAAACAGAACAAAAATATAGGCAAAAATCAGTTAAGAAGTATAATCACACCCACACTTACAGGATGCATGCTCCAAAAATATACATAAATAAGTGTCAGTTGTGCAACCCATAGTAAACTAATCTTTGGTGCAGAAAGCTGTGGCTTCTATTTCCACAACATGTAGATCAGTTCCTGACACTGCAATGTTAAACCAAGATCGCATGTGCTTGAGCTGTTGGAAGCTCAAGTGGATTTAAAGTATTCCCATAGCACCTATCAAAAAGAGTAGGGGTCTGTTGTGTAATACTACATAAGAAACATTGTTTACATATTTGCTGTTTATAAAATGCACATATTTACAGTATATATATATATATATATATATATATATATATATATATATATATATACACACACACACATTTCTATTTCATATTAGTTATTATTTTTCTTATAACATCCTCATTGTTATACTTTGATAATTTATCCCTACTTGAAATATGTAGGGGTCCTTTATTTAACACTACAGAAAAGAAATATTATTTACATATTTATAAAATGTACATATTTACAGGCACATATAAAAACATTTTCATTTGTTATTATTTATATTTTTTCATAACATCATCATTATTATAGGTTCATAGGTGTTTACTAGGCTAACAACCACAAGGGTCTTTTTAAGCCTAGCCATGCATCCCAAATCTCTGACAAGTTTTGATACCCTTGATAAGTGTAAGCAGGGGTTTGGGAGATGAACCATTTTACAGGTTATGTGTGTCCATTAGAGACACAGATGACAAAAGATTAGTTGTGTAAAATCTTACCATAACCATAGATGTCTCTCTCTTCCATGTTGCAGCATTCCCACTGCGGGATCCTCCACCCCAGGTGACCCAAACGCCCGGCAAAAGGTCAAGCCTGGCTGCTATCAGGTGCATGGATGCCACATGCAGGGCCACAAACCCTGGGCCCCAAATACGACGTCCACACGCCCAGACCCCAGAAATGACTCCCCAGTCAGACAACAGCCTAAGGAATCCAATAATTATGCCATCTAGACAGGGTAAATGTGATGTAGGGGGCTGGGTGGAGGGGGCAATACTGAAACATGGAAGAGGAGTACATCTATGGTTATGCTAAGATTTTACACAACTAATCTTTGTCCTTCTATTCTCATGTTGCAGTATTGTCACTGTTGGAGTGTGCCACAGCTCAAGATGAGGAAAAAGTGTATTATACAACCATAACTGATCCCCACTCAGAATATATCTGCCAAAAGCCATTTCCCATTAAACAAAATGTCATCCAATATTTCATTCCTAATAATCCACATTACATAACATCAATTCTTATCTTACTTTCTCACAGATTCTATTTGTATAATTTCCATACACAGTCATATTCATATCTATATTGCTTATGTTACTAATTCTCTCAGAATTTTTTTTCACACAGCTTTGTTCAACAGTTTCACCACTCTTCCACATTTCAGAAAACATGCTCTGTTGCCTCTTCCTCCCTACAAAATAAACCCACTCCTTCATCCTTCTTTTTATATGTCATATTCTCCTTTACTGGTAATTTATTTACTACCAGTCTCCATAGGAAATCCTGACACTCTATTATCTTGGTACAACACTTTTTTTCTTACTTTAATAGTTTTAATCACTTCTCTGGTAAATTTTCACATGGATTTACATAATAGTATTGCTTCATCGTGTTATTATACCACATTCTTCTATCTTTCTCTATATCATCAATTTTTATTTTCCATGTTAGCATTTTTCTTTATAATTTTTAATTTCATCTACGTATTCTTTTTTTCTTTTTCTCTTTTTCTTGCTCTTGTCTCCAGAGTTTTTGTACATATATTTAAATATTTTCACTATTAAATGGTCATTCTCTTCCTTTACCCACTTTAGTACTCTATACAAGTTTAAAGAAGCAGTGTAAACTACTGGATGTAAGAAACCCAATTCTCCTTCATCTTCATTCCTGTGCAAAACACCTGTTTTCACTGGGCTTAATCATGAAACCCATATGAAAGAAAACACTGATTTCACAAGTTCCTTTTCATATTTTACTAGGCTCATATAAACATTAGACATATGTAACACTTTTCCATTAATATCAAATTCACCAGATAAGCCTTTTTCCTGAATGTTAATCTGTATGTTCTCCACAAAAGACATATTTCTTTAATTTCTATTTTCAAATCCTCCCATTGCATCATAAGTACATCAATTTTCTCCAATTTTATTCCTAGCAAAGACACTTTATTCATTGAAAAATACACACCCTTGATTTTCACCACATCACCCAAACCTTTACTTTTATCTTTATTCAAGATCATTCCCATTTCCTTTAAACATCCATTCAGACAAACCCACACATTCCTCTTCCATATTTGGTTCTTAGTAACTACAACTATATTGTCTGTGTATGTCAAAACTATTGGTTTCTCCACCTCCTTTTGTATCACATATCTGGATCTTTAATTTTATTAACTAATTCACTCACTATTGCATTCATCACCAGTCCAAACAATATTCCACTCATGGGGCATCCTTATCTTAGCCACCCATTCACTAACACCCTGACTCTATTTTTCTGACATGCTGACATACACATTCTCCTAATTCTATTACCTATTAAAATATTCCTCTATAGCACCACATAAAGCATCATGTCCTACTGTATTAAATGCCTTGCTAGTATTGCCTACCATAGGTTTCACATCCTTCTTTTTACTTTTAACATCATCAACAATTTCTCTCACAACCAATAACAGTTCTTGGCATCCCATCCCTTTCATAGCATATATACTTTCTTCCATAATATCTGTCATCCTTCCTTTCATTTTCCTCTGCATTATTCACATAAAAATGTATAATCTGTGTTGTTTAATATGACCCGTCTCCAAGTTTTTATTTCATTCTTCTCTTCTTTCTTCCAGATAAATTTTAATGTTCCACTAGATAACTATTCATAAACAAACCCTTCCTTCAACTGTCCATTCAGTATATTTCAAACTACTTTCTTTGTCAGTCCATTCATTAATTGTACATTCCGTATTCTTTACCATCTGGGTTTGATACTAAATCAACATTTATTTTCCTAAGTGCTTCATCCAATTCACTAATAATATTTTTTTTCAAATTCTTCCTTAACTCATTCTGGAAATATATCTCCTTCCCATTCTCTCTTATTTACTCGTATACATATTTCCACATACTGTACTACAATACTCATAATTTGCTCATGTTTGTTTTACCTCTTCTTTACTATTTTACCCAAATATGCAGATACCTTCTCCCTTGTAAATAATATTTCTGCCTAATCAGCAATGCTTTCATTTTGTCTTGATTTTTGTTTATATATTTATTTCTTTTCCCGTATCATAATATCGTATTGTATTATTTTCTAAATTCTCTAATACAGTTCTATAAAGATTCCCATACTTCTCTTTCTATTCCTTTCTGACATCAAGCTGCCACTGAAAACAAATCATTTTTATACTTCTTTTTTAAGTTCAATCCACCACTCAAACCAGTTTCTGTAGAAAATTTTCATAGTTATACGATCCTTCCATAACTGCAATATGTCCCACTCTCCAATCTTATCCTATAATTTTATATTTATTCTTTTTATTTCCTTTCTTATGTTAATATACTTCCTTTCTTCCATCACCTCCATCCAAGCTGCTAAATGGTCTGAAAAAATCATCACAACTGTATCATTATCTAGTTCCCCCAAGTCTTCCAATAATATAAAATAATAAATTTCAGATCCATTGCCTTTTCTTCCACACAGCTAATTTAATACATGGATCACTTCCTATATTTTTACAACTTTCTCTTTATTTTTATGCCTTCCCCATAAACCCTGTAATTATAATTTTCATGTTAACTACCACATATTTTAATATTTGATGAAACAGATTATCTCTTTCCTTGTTAGGTATATATGCATATAATGCTATATTTCTATAAACATGTTTTCTCTACTTCACATCCACAACAGTTAACCTTATTATCCTTACCAGTGTAACATCTAATGCTTTTACTGTTCTTTTACACACCACAGCCACTCCAGAAAAACTTTCACTTTGTTATATTTCCACCCCCACAATTTTTAATGTCTGCATTCTTTCTTCACTTGTCAGGAATCTTGCATAATCTAATAGAATGCAGCTGTTTTAACAATATCAATTGGAATATGCAACTGATATCACATCAATATCCCTAGGAGCATCTGCTCCAACCAAGCCATATGAGTACGTAGCTAATTCTCTGCCATGTCCATATATATATATATATATATATATATATATATATATATATATATATATGTATGAATATGGTGCTGATTTCCAACATTATTCATTCACTTGGCTATACCTTAATCTATGACCTTATTAAACTCTTTAAATTACTTCTAGAAAAGTTCTCAGCATCAGCCACAGCAATGCTTGTGGAAATAGAATCCCAGAACAAGACTGTAAAACTCTTCTATTCAGCCCTTCACTTTAGTCTGCAAAATTATAATGTTGCAACTCATCTGACTTGTTTGTACAAGCTCGGATGCAAGGACCCTCTCCCAGCACCAAATTTGACTTCCTGCCACCTCCTTTTCCATATACATACATCATCTTCCAGTCCCCAGTGAAATCATTCAAAGGCATAACCTACGAAACCCCCTGACCCATGGACCAAAGTATGTTTTCTTTGTCAAATGGCTGCTAAACTAATACTACCCACCTCGACTCTTTACTTTTCATGCTTTGCAGCCCAGAATGTTGTCCCACAAGATTCAGATTAAGACTTAAATTCCACAATTTACTTGATATTTTGTATACCTGCTGTGGAGTTTCACTTTTCAACCCACCTGATTATCATTTGGAAGATAAGAGCTCATAGCAAATAAAGGAAACGGAGGTGTGCCATCCATTGCCAGCACATTTTTGAAGTTTCATAGCCTATGATAAGAATTAACTTTATTGGAGGAATCATTGCAAAAAAGCAAGGCCTGTCAACCCCAACTCAGCCACTGGAACATTTCAATTGCCTATGTAAGCTTTAATTATGAGTCCTGGATTAAGCCAATCGTTTATGTCTACATTTAAATCCTTTAAACATAACTTATGAGTTTGAATCACATTGCAGAGCTGTTATCATGAACTGTTTCTATGCCATAAATTTACCAGACACAGAAGAGCTAACCTAAATTCCCATGGCCAAATTTTGTTACTTTTATTTAAAAATAAAATGTAAAAATGGCAACCACCTACTTTTCATTGCAGCAGCAACAAAAAGGGAAGTAGATTTTTTCACAGTTCAGAGGGTATTCACCAAAATGGTCTTTTTAATCCAAAAGGCAAAATTGAAAGTTTGCTTGGATATTTTCATGTTACTCATCTCACTTTCTTGTGCCATCTCTCATATACACTCTTAAAAACAAACTGTACTTTGGCTCAGCTAATAATATTCATATGAATTCTTGTCTCCAATCATAGCACAGCAATCATGAGACAAAAAAAACAGCTGTGGGATTAAGAAGCAGCTTTGGTAACATCTATGTGTATAACATGTATTTAAGTTTTTTGGATTAAAAACAAATAATGCCAATATGTTTTGATGCATTCTATGACCAGAATGCATTCGCAACACTGGCTGCTCTCTTTAAATCTTGCAAAATCAACTAGAAAGTCATGTCAGTAGCTTTTCTGAAGCAATTAATTAGAATGTATAGAAGGAAACAGAACAGTTGAAAGATATAATAGCAATGGTTTCATTAACTATGTAACATCATTATTTTTTATCTTAATCTGTTACATTTTCTTACATTGCTCTTTTCTGTTTGTACATATTTGCATAACTACATTTGAAGTGACTACAGTCTTCAAAATAATGACTATAAATTAGAAAAAAAGTTTTAATAAGTTCTAAAATTAAATATGCTGCTACAAGTTTATTAAATAAAAATGCATTGATGACTAAAATTTGTATTTTATTTTTATCATAGCCAAGTATTTTGTTTTACTTTAACATAACTTGTATATTATTATGTGTATTCACTGAATTCAACAATTTGGTATTAAATAGTGGTTTCTACAAACATTTTAAAATGGAGTTTCATGCTTTATGTCACAACTCGATGTGGAAAACTATGGCTGGTCTGGATTTACCTATATAGCACATAGTTGCATTGGAAATGGGTACATACAAACAGGCTAGTAGCAGATCATAGTGCCACAATGCATTGCTTGCATAGAGATGCAATGACCAGTAATGTATTGAACAGATGGAAATGACTGCATAATGACATGTAAATGAAAGCTTGAGAAATAAGGCTATAATAAAATGCAAACAGGACCTCTCAAATGTCAAGAATTTCACAAAAATGCTTCATATTTTTGGTCTGCTACTCAAAAATGTATAGTTTTCTGGCACATCATTAATAATGAAAGTAACTAAATAATGAAAAACACAGTTTCAGTCTTAAAATCCTTCAGAAAATTGCATACCAATGACAAAAACCTGTCATTCTAGCAACTTTTTCAGTTTATAAGACCAGTATTCAAAGTCTGCCTCTAATGTTGAACCTTTGACCCCTCTCCCATTAGTTTTGCCTTTGTTTAGAATTATTGTGCTGAGATGTTGAGAAGTGCAATGCAAACAAATACAAGGTGAACACAGTCATGATTAATTGTTCATCAGGTGGATTAAGCAAAAATGATCACAAAATATGCTGAAAATAGTAGATTTATGGATAGAAAAATTGCTTAATATCACAACAGCAGCTGAGCTTCACCATCTAGTAGCCATACACACTGCCGCATCTTTGTATATACAAGGAGACAGCTAGTAGCCATAAGCACAGACACTTATCTACATGTTCAAGTAGACATAGGTTCATAGGTAATTACTAGGCTAATGACCCCAAGAGGCCTTTTTTAAGCCTAGCCATTCTTCCCAAGGGTGAGAATCAAATCCTGTTCCTTATGTCTATAAGATAAGCACCTTAACCATTATGCCAAGCTCCAACCCCCATCTTCTAGCTTTAAGCACAGCCACTCCCCTGTATACACAAGGAGAAATGTACTAGCCATAAGTACATCCACTTCCCCTTTTGCACAAGGAGGTATGGCTATTTCTGTGTATGCGCAGGAAGTCATCTAGTAGACATAACCACTGCTATGTCCTCATATGATCAAGGAGACTTTTAGTAGTCATAATCACTGCCAATTCCCTGTACGGACAAGGAAACACCTGGCAGCAAAAAAAAAAAAAAAACATTTACCAGAGTCGGTAACATCATTCCAAGAGATATTGATGAATTCCATGTAGGCTGAGACATTGTACAGAGCTGCATCACCTACATATGGAATCTAGAAGAATATACCTCTCAGTGCATGGCTAGGATGCCAAGCAGTTAGTGGCACTTAAACTTTGCTCTGCCTCTTTTCAGTTTTTTTGTCAGGAATAGTTTAATTTTATTTAAGAAATTACCTTTTTAAACTTTTTTATCCAACAGTAGATAAGCAAAGAAGAAAATTAGTCTTTTGAGGTTTTATTTAGTTTTTTTCTGTCAGAAGTTGATCATCAGTCAATTTCAGTTATGAGCCATTCTAAAACTTCTCCTCAAGGAAGTGTAATGAAGTAGGAACTGCAGTCTCTCGTTTTCAGCATTCAATATATTTCTATAAAATTAAACAAGCTGGAGAGTAAAATGCACACTATTAAACAAAACAACAAAAAACAGCTTGACCCTCTTAATGAAATCATCAAGAAGCACACTAATCAAATTTCATCTATTGAAGAAGCAGTAACTGATATGGATGGAAGGCTGATGGAAAAAGAAAATCAAGTGGAACATCTTTTAAAACAAAATACTTCTTTGATGGACAAAACAGAAGATCTGGAAAGTAGGTCCAGGGGAAATAATATTATGATGTACCAGAAAAGGAAGAATGTAATAATATGATACATTTGTTGAGTGCCCGGTTACCTACAATTTTAAATATGTCTGAACCATTCTCATTTGGAATAGAAAGAGCTCATAGATCTCGCTCAAGTGCTAACAGTTCATCTACACTGAGGTCTATTATTGTTAAATTCCTCTCCACAAAGGGTAAAGACCTAGTATTAAAATCAGCTTGGTCTAGCTCTCCAATAACTATAAATAGAAAAACTATTACAGTTGACAATGACTACACTTCCTATGCCATATCCAAGAAAAAAAAGCCTGCGTTCCTTTAATTAAAAGTCTGAAGAAACCAAGCATTAAAGCACAACTAATCTTCCCTGCAAGAATTAAGATTTTCCTTTCTGAAGGTCAAAGAATATTTAATTCACTTGATGATACACTTGACTTTGTCCAAAAAAACAAACTCATAGACAAAACAGAAGAAATGGATTGGTCACTTGTAAGCTTAAAGAGGAAAGCAGTTAAAAATGGTTGGGCAACTAAAGACAAAAACAGTGAACATTTTAAAGAAAAGTAATTAATTCTATTTTGCATTCTATTCATTACTTTCTTACTGCTTTGAAATCCTGAAACAAAGTACTAATGGTTGCTGAGGATTTTTGTAACTCTAAGAAAACTTTCCCTTTCTTTGTTATCTCAATTGCTTTAAATATCAACATTAGTAGTCATGTCATAGTTTGTTTTATTGTTAATATTGTAGAATGCATGTGATTTGGATTTTAAGTCATCATACATCATGTTTGTGATAGAGTGAGGTTGTGTATGTGTTTTTTTTCTTTTCTCTCTTCCTTTAAAGATATTTGATGTGCTGCTGCTTCCTGCATTTTTCTATTGAGTTGGAGAAGTTGTTCGTGTTACTGGGAAGTTTTTCATTGGTGTCTGTTGTATGGGTTACTGCATGCTAGCTTTGAATGGTGATTCTGTATAGATGCCAGCTGTATGACGATGTTATTTGTTTATGTGAATTAGTTGAAGAGAGGTGATGAGAGCTATATGTTGGTTGACTGTTGGATGCTTGTTATTAGTCCATTTCTTTTGTTTTAGGTTCTAAATTTGCTTAATTAATTGATTTGTAAATACGATCATTCTGTGGACATTTTCAACTCATCAGTTATAACCTCGAACCCTTCTTAATGTTCATATAAATTAACAGCAACATTCCAGCTTAGCTTTTCCCACTAGAATGTACTTTTTTCTACTTTACCTTCTTACAGGACTCTGGGAAAAGTCTCGAGCTGGTTTTGAATGCAAAGAGGTTTGTCACATCTTCGCGAAAGCAGGAAAGAAGGAGAAGCAGCAGTGTGAACTTTGACCTTCTTGATGATGTAATGGACAGAATTTTAAAACTGAACTGTGAAGAGGCTGCTATGAAGTATCTATTTTCTCAGTGGAATGCAGAATTGATGATTAAAATAATTTTTAAAGATTTTGCAAATGTAGCTGCATGGTTTTAGCAAGACTGTGGTGAAATTTAGTGCAACATTCATTTGGACCAAAAATATTGAAATATATATTACCTTAAAGAAAGTCATAATATAATAAATTCAGACGCATGTTAATGTGAACTCCATTAAGGTGGGTAATGTAACTAAGATTTTTTAATTTACTGACTTACCTTTATTTCTGGAAATGTTAACATTTCAGCATAAAAGTAGCTTGCAGAACTGAGTGAAATAAAGGGAGAAATGGGGGTTGTGGTTTATATTTAGTTTAATGTCATCTGTTAGAATAATAAATCATATAAGGTAAAGCAGATTTGAGACTGCCTTTATATTGTTGAAGGATAAAACCTTGACTGCTACTAAGCCAATCCTCAGTCAATTATTAACTCATGCTGAAGGAACCAACTGGGTATATTTGGCAGTCAATGCTATCCTCTTCATCAGAGAAAAGTCAGACAGTGTAATCCTCTGCACTGCTAGATGAGAGGAGATATAACAACCTGCTTATTGGTTAGATGTTTCTGACATGTTACTGATGGGGTCTGCATTCATTATAGTGTATGTGGAAAGCACATTTGCTTACTTTTATTTCTGGTGCTGACTTTTCAACAGGAATTGTGGTAAATGTATTTATATAGAGTCATGTGAATGTTTTAGATGTATTGTTTAATCTTAAAACTGAATCCTCAAAATGTGTATTAATATATATGCTAGATATTAAAATATGATGCTGAGGTTAACTACTTTAGAAAATCTGAATCTTGCTGAACAGTTAATTAAGGCATAGTCAATTCTCTCATTGAAGTTTATATTATGAGATTGAAAATGTGCTGTTTCTTGCACTAGCAATTACTATGGTTCTTTATGATTTGGCTATACATTTGGTGGATGGAGCTTTCATGCAAAAATAAATCCTGGTGTAAATATACTGGTCATAGATGTTTATCTTTGGTGCACATTTATGAAACTTTCCATTCCTTATTTCTGTAGTGACATCAAACTTCATTTTTATTGATATGTAGAATATTGTTTTAGATACTGTTTTATGCTTCTTGAGGTTGTTATTAATCTAGAATTGTATCTATATAAATCTGAATAAGAAGCAATGGAGAGATTGTTAGTTTAATTTCTCACTTATAAAAGAGTTAGACTGCTGCCTTTATTTCAGACAAATTATTTGATATACTGGTTTGCAAACATTTGTGTAGCAGCGCATAGCTTCTGCTGTTCTACATGTGATAGATATTCCTTCTTTTTTCAACAATAATGAGTTATGTTTTCAGAATCACCTTATGCTCCTTTGATGTACTTTGAGCACTAGTATATTTTTGCACCCTTGAGGACGTTCGTGATGAGAAGTGTGACTATTCATTGTCACTCTGCATCATTTTCATCATTACTTTGGCAAATCTTTAATATGCTTACCACTGGGTTGTCAAGAATTTAAACTTAGTTGAAAGATGACATAGAAAAGTATAGTGGATGGTCAATTTTAGATGCTATTCTGATGTGCACTGTCTTACCCATTTGAGGATCAAGACAACTTAAATCTGTGGGGGTTGGTTGGGATTGATGTGGTCTGTTGATACATTGTTTATTACTTACTCATGATCCCATAAATGTTTTGTTGGTACTGTAAAAGTGGTAATCTAGCTATCTATTCACCCTTTTTTCTTTCATTTGAGTATATATATAGTTGGTTAATAAGTTAATAGTAGGTGAAAGCTTTATAGTATTATAAATATTGATAAATAATCTTTATTTGAAGTAGAAGCAATAACATAGCTTGAGCTGGTTTAATGCAATGTTAGAGGGCCGTTTGCATGATTATATCATCAATCCAGAAATATTGTATTCCATGTTAGGTTTTATTATTAACTAGTTTTTTTCAATATTATCCACAACAAAATATTCTGGAGTTTATCTCAGTTCATTGTTTGTTTGTCATGGACATTACCTATATTTGTTTTTTGAAAAAAATGTTTTTTATGAAAATGTTAGAGTATAAATTTATATCATCGAATGTTAATGGTTTGAATAATCCAATAAAGAGGGGTAGCTTAATTAAATACCTTAAACTTAATAAAGTCAGTATATGGTTTTGCAGGAAACATTTGATGAAAAAAGATTTAGACAAGTTAACATTTAAAAATTATATATTACTTGGGGAATCACATTATAGTTCCAAAAGAAGAGGTACTATGATTCTGTGGAAGAAATGTATGACTATGCCAAATATAATTGATTTGTACTCCGATAAAAATGGTATGATGAGTCTAATAGTTCTTGAGCTTAACAAAAAGTTGTATACATTTGTAAATGCTTATTGGATCCCAGGAATTTGTTCAAAAGTAGCAAAAGAATACTTGGCTATTTTAACTTTACATGTGAAAGGAGAAATTTTACTTGGTGGTGATTTTAATTGTGTTCTTTCAGAATGTGATACTACTAAAGATAAAACAAAATAAAATCTCTGCAACTGTAAAACAATTAAATTATTTCACTAATTTGATGAATTTAAAAGATATTCATGATTTTAAATTGGCAAACTCCCTTAATTATACTTGTTAGTCTTATAGATTTGGTACTTAAACTACTATAGATAAAGTTTTTGCATCTAGTGGATTATATTTTAAAATTAACGAAGTATATCATTTCACATTTCATGTCCATTGTCTCTTTCATAATGCTATCTCTTTTAATTTTACTGTAAAATCTAATGATTTCATTTATTGGCAAATAATTCCAGCTTATATAATAAAAATTAATTTTTTAAAGAATGTTTTTAAAGGAAATAAATATATGTATGGATTTTAATAATAATGGAGAGATTTCAGATGTTATTTTGTGGGATACCTTAAAAGTGTATTTATATGGTAGGATTAAGAGTTGGTTTATTTATAAAAAGGGAATGGGACAATGAATTAACTCTTTTACAGTCTATGATAATTTAAAGTTAAACATAAAGCCCCAGGATAAAAAGCTAAACTTGGAATTAAAGGAACTATATCAAAAGTATTTAGAAATCTTAATTCATAAAATCGCAATAAATATGGAAAAGCTTAAATTGTAATCATACTCTGTTAACCCTAAAAATCTGCATAAGTTAGCCATTAGCTCTAAAAAATAAATAATACAAATCATATAAAAGAGATTAGTTATACATTAAACAATAAAACTAAAAAAAGCAATAGAATTAAAACATATTCTAGAAGTCTTTAGGAAGCATTATGAAATATTCAATAATAGTAATCCAATATTGGATAATAGTAGTATAACTGATAGTTTTCTGAAGCATAATATAAAGCATATACTAACAAATAAACAAAAGGCTAGTTTAGATAAATCTATTTCTTTCAGGGAGCTGAAAGAGCAAAGTAAGAATCTAAAAAAAAAAATAATAAAGCCCATGGTTTAGATGGAATAATTTCTGAGGTATATAAAATATTTCCTGATAGTATTTTAAGAGTTTTAGTAAATGCATTTGATGAGATTAGAAAAGAATTAAGTGTTCCTTCCTCTTAGAAACTCTCATCGATATTCTCCATTTTAAAGCAAGATAAGGATCCTAAGTTATGTTTATCATATAATCCTATCTCTCATTCAAATGTTGATTAAAACCTTTTATGTCCAAACTTGGTTTATCTTAAATATGAAAGTACAAGATAACATTATTAGACTTCTATCTTTAATAGATGTTGCAAATAAGACTAAAAAGAACTCTCTGTGATAAGTTTAGCTGTTGACAAAACTTTTGATTCAAAAGTGCTAAATGGATCTAACTTTTCCTTTTATTTTATAAATGTAATAATTAATCTATATACTATTATTCCCTCTTTTGTTAAAAATTGGGTCTTTCTTTTTTGGTTCTGTCAAAATATTAAGAGGAACTAATCAGGGATGCCCATTATTTCCTTATTGTTTACTTTATCTATAAAATCTTTTGCTACTTACATTAAAAATAATACAAAAATTGAAGGCTTTTAAATCAATGAAATTTTTAGTTCTAAAATTCAGTTATATGTGGATGATATTTTATTAACAAGTAGTAATATTGACTCTTCATTAGAGCATATTCTTAAATCAAGAAATTATTTTGAAAAAAAATGTCTTCTCTAAAATTCAACCATAATAAAACAGAAACCTTGTTGATTAATAAAAGAATAAATTACTTTTTGAGAAATAATAGCAATTTTAAATGACAAAATAAGCAAATTAAATATCTGGAAATTATAAAATTGAGCTGTAATGAATTGATGCATACCAACTATAAAAGTTTAACTAATTAACTAATTCATTATTAAAACTAATTGAAAATTGGAATAAAATGTTCTTTTCATTGGAAGAGAGATTATTGTTGGTAAAAATGATAATTTTGCCAAAAAAATTATATCTTATTCCATCACTGATTTTTCTTCCTTCTAATTTTTTTTAAACAGTTAAATTCTATGTTGCTTAGATTTTAATGGTACCCTCAGAAGCCAAAAATTGCTTTTGACTGGAATGTAAAGAGTTGGGGGGAGACTGGGATTGGTTTTCCCTACATTTAATTATTTGCTGAAGCTAGGGTTATGCGTTTAGTGAGTCATTGGTTAAGCCCTTCTTATAACTCAAAATGGAAGCTAATACATGAAACTATATTAATCTCAAATACAATCCCTGGATTGAATACAAACTCTCCTACAGGCATTAATAAAACTTTTTGGGTTTTAAAAGATTTTTGTTTGAATTTCAGAAGTTAATCTGACTATACACCTAGTATTAATTATATTGAAACATGTTTAAGAAAGTGATGGAAAGCAATCATTTAGTCAATAATCTACTAATTCTGATATTTCCTATAGCTCTCACTAATGGATGCTTGCATTCTTTTAACTTTAGCAAATTGATAGATCTTGATAAAAATAATTTAAGATATTGGTTTCATTTTTTAGATGGAAATAACATATTCACAGCTGACAGACTCTTGAAAAGTTATACAAGTAAAAATAACTGATTAAATATACAAAGCTTGAAACGACAATCCCACCATTTAAAATTTGGGTCCAACTCTTTTCTGAAGAGAGAGTGTCCTTATCAGCAACACCCACTTTGTTGTGTCAGCATGGAGCCCCTCCTTCCCCTATCATGTTACTGAGAACATACATGGACAAACTACTGAAGTGGTCATTGATGAAATGTTACATTTGGTGTCAGTGAAGTGCTTTTGCAGACATAGACATACTACTGAAAGGGTAATTTGGGGGAAATTTACATTTAATGTCACAAAAGTGCTTGGACATATGTGGAGAAACTACTGAAGGAGTAGATGGGGGACATGTTTCATTTGATGTTCATGAAGTGCTTGTGCAGACATGGATGTAGTCCTAAAAGGGTCATTGGAGGAAATGTTTCATTCCATGTCAATGAATATGGACAAACTATTGAAGGGGCCATTGGTGAAATCCTTCATTTGGTGTCAGTAAAATGCTTATGCAGACATGGGCATAGTACTGAAAGGGTTGTTGGGAGAAATGTTTCATTTGCTGTTAGTGCAGTGCTAGTGCAAACATAGATGTTATACTGAAAGGATTATTGGGGGAATATTCTATTTGTTGACAGTAATGTGTTTAGGTATGCATTGACAAACTACAGAAGGGATTGCTATGGAAAATATTTCATTTGGTGTCAGTGAAGACCTTGTGTAGGGATCCTTGGCAGAAATGTTTCATCTGATGTCAATGAAGTGCTTGTGCATATGTGGACAAAGTACGGTAGAGGTCATTGGTGAAATCCTTCATACGGTGTCAGTGAAATGCTTATACAAACATGGACATAAAACTGGGAGCATCTTGGGGAAATGATTTATTTGGTGTCAGAGAATTGCTTGGACATACAGAGACAAATTACTGTAGTGGTCATTGGAGGAGAGGTGATGTTAGTGAAATACTTGTGCAGACATTGAAAAACAACTGAATGGATTATTTGGGGAAATGTTTCATTTGGTGACAGTGAAGTGCATAAATGGACACGCTACTGAAGTGGTCACTAAGGAAATATTTTATTTGGTGACAGTGAGGTGCTTGGGCATGCCAAACTACCAAAGCACTGTTGGGAGAAATGTTTCATTCCATGCAAGTGAAGGGCTTGAGTATACATGGACAAACTACTGCTGGCGTCATTGGAGGAAATGTCACTTTTGGTGTCAGTAACAATGCTTGTTCAGGGATCTTTGGGAGAAATGTTTCATTTGGTGTCATTGATACATATGTGCGCCTATGTGTGACTATATGTATATATATATATATATATATATATATATATATATATATATATATATATATATATATATATATATATAATGTGTGTGTGTGTGTCTCTTTGTGTGAGTAATACTTGTGCTTGTCTGTATATATATATATATATATATATATATATATATATACATATACACATATATGTGAGTTTTTATGTATGTATGCATTAGTTTATATACATATATGTATATGTGTGTTTGCGTCTATATATATGTATGTGTGCTTGTGTATGTATATATATATATATATATATATATATATATATATATATATATAAATGTGCATGTATGTATAGAGGTGTATATACATGCAAGTGTGTGTGGAGGGGTTCTATACACATATATGTGTATTTATATGTACATATATGTGTGTGTATGTGTGTGTATATATATATATATATATATATATATATATATATCTGTATATATATATATATATATATATATATATATATATATATATATATATATAAATCTCTCTCTCTCTCTCTCTATATATATATATATATATATATATATATATAAAGATAGAAAGATATCTATACATATATAGATACTACAAAATAGCAGCTGAAAGAAACAGCTTGAAAAACACTAAAAACTCACTTTATTAAAACAATGAAAACTGAGAAAACACAACTGGTAAGTGTTTAATTCTAACTGAACTTCATCAGACCAAGTTGTATAACCACACTGACAGGAAATAAATAGCTAAAATCACAAGTCACATGACCCATCCATTTAATGCTTTAACCCCTTCCTTCTCAGAACAATTTTAAAATTTAATACCTGGATAGACACAAGCATTTAACCTGACTTGCCAACAATACTCTTTCCAATCAAGATCATCTTCAGCATCCCACCTGGAATTATCATGTTTAACCTGATTAATCACAGAAAAAAACTCTTTATTAGAGTGATATGAAATAACATGTCTATCCAATGCATTGGTGGATTCTTGCCTACACCCATAAATGCTCATAAATCTTGAAATAAAAACACCTAGTAGTTCTTCCTACATAAAAAGCCAGCCAAAGCTCACATAACACTAAATATACCACATATTTTGACTTACAATTAAACCTTCATAATACATTTATTTCACAATTTCTAGCTGATACCCTCATTTTCGTTCCTTCCAAAACATGCTTACAATAACTACAACTATTGCATCTCTACCTTCCCTTAAACATACATTCACCCAGGCCACTCTCTTTTTCCCTATAAAATACTTT
This sequence comes from Protopterus annectens, assembly GCF_019279795.1. NCBI lineage: Eukaryota > Metazoa > Chordata > Ceratodontiformes > Protopteridae > Protopterus > Protopterus annectens. The sequence goes on from NC_056737.1 coordinate 142,390,477, forward strand.
TTAAGGCACTTACCCATTTTTGCCACAAAAAATGGAATCTCTCATGTTATTTTATTAATATCCTGAACATTCAAAAAGAACTTCCAATTGTTCCTAATTATCATTTTAATACTTCCTTCATCTACAGAATTATTAGCAAACAGGCCAAATAATAATCTTTATTACTTACTTTAACATTACCACTCACTTCCAACTGCTCTATAATAGTAGCATTACTGTTAATATCAGCCCTAACTACCTCCCTTTTCAAAACAACTTTCTTCATTGCCTCATCTAACATCCCAGGTGGGTACCCTCTAGCACAAAACCTCTTTTTCAGTGCCTCACATTTTACCTTGAAATGACAGGCCTCATCCGTTAGCCTGCTTACTCTGTCATATTGGCTATTAACAATATTCTTTTTAAGCCTGCCACTATGCATATTGCTATAATGTAAATAACTGTTACTCTGCACCAATTTCTTGTAAATTTTGGTGCTCAACTTGTTGCCTTTCTTATATAATGTCATATCCAAGTAATTAATGGATTCTTTATAAAAACTAAATGTAAATTTCAAAAAAATCAGACACTGAATTCAAATACTGCATAAATAGCTGAAGGGCAGATTTAGTTTCCTTCCAAATAAAAAAAAAACAAATCATCAATAAAATGCTTGTAAATATTGTCATTAAAAACTTTGAATTATAAATAAACTCCTTTTCCCAAACCATCATAAAAATATTAGCATAATTGGGGATCACAGATACCCCCATTGCCACTCCATTTATCTGCTTGTAAATAGCATTATCAAACTCAAAAATTTGTATGATAAAATAACATCCACAACACTAACAATCAGATTCACTTCATCAGACATAAAACAATTTGACTCATGAAGCACTTTCTCAACCATTTCCAAATCCACATCATTAAGTATTAGTGTATAGAAAGAAACAACATCAGCTGTAACCAACCACATATCATCATCTCTTGTAATGGCCTTGATAAATTGTCTGAAATCAAAATAATTTTGAATGTACAAATCCCCTTTGATAATCAACTTTTGCAGCCTTATATCTTATAGATATAGATATCATAGGATCATAAGAGCACAGGAGTTTACTAGGTTATCAACCTAGAGGTCATTTCAAGCCTAGCTATTTCACCTCAATGTAATACCATAGAAATGCTTGTTAATACCCAGGATTGCATTTAGTAATAGCTGCCCATGTCCAGCAGGGTTGTGGGTGCTATACCTGGGAAGAATTTATGGTGCTCCAGACGCTTGCCCAGGCTCCTCTTGAGCAGTGTCATAGAAGTGTAAAAATACAACAAAAAGGCCAGTAAAAAATAAAATTCACCAGCTTGCACTTTATTAACAAGAATGTCTCAAGTCACTAGTGCTTCGGCAAGAAATGCCTTCTAGGAGTACATCAGTAAGGAAAAAAACATGTCATTTTATACAAACCTTAACTATCAGTTATAAAACACTTAACTAATTAATATCTAAACCATAAATACTGTTTTTCTATTATATTTAGAAAACAATTATATCAAATGTTTCCATGAACATTCAGTATTAAGTCCACAAGGACTTAAAGTATTGTATTTTAAAATACAAATACTTTCTTTATATAACAAATTATGTTTATTCTTAAACTCAGAGTTGCCAACACCCCAATTAACCTGTTCTAGGATGCTGGCTTGCAAAGAGTCTGGATTGCTATTGTGAAACAACTTAAAATGCATGGCAATAGGACTAGCAACTTTTTTCCATTTTTATGTCTCTAATGTGCTCCTGCAGTCTCAGTTTAAAACTTCTCTTAGTTTCACCTATATAAAAGAGACTGCAGGAGCATCTGAGAACATAAATAACATTAGATGTTACACAAGTAAAATGTCCTTTAGGACTAAAGGGAACACCATTGATATAACTAAAAAAAGTTAACAACAAATTTACATCCTGAGCATCTAGTACAACCACTAGTGCCGAGTATACCTAAAGTGCTGCATAACTTATCCACTGGCTTAACAAATTTACTGTGTACAACAATGTCCTGTATGTTTCTACCTCTTGTGTATGAAAATATAGGAAATCTGCACAATGTATCACAAAATACTTTAAATTTAAATAAAAATGACCAAAAATTCTTGATAATCTTAACTTTTTCATGAGAAAAACATTGTAAGAAATAACCATGTACATTTGCCAGACTTCTAACTTATCTTATCTTGTCTAGTATTACTGCCAGTATATCTTCTGTAGTGTTTCTTAACAGAGGTACTGGCTGCTGACAAATTATTTTGTACCAATAAATTATTTTTTGCCTTAAACAGTGCCTTCTGGATGTCCTTCATGAAATAACCCCTTCTCAAGAACATATTTATAGAAGTACACATTACCTTGTATAATTCTTTTTCATCAGTACATAGTCTGTAGACACTCAGTAACTCTCCATAGGGTAAAGAATCCAGCAGATGAGATGGATGGCAACTGGTTCTATGTAAGAAATGATTACTGTTGTCAAACCTTCGATGAATTTTGGTTTTAATTTTTCCCCCACTACACCTGTTAAATCAGTATCCAGAAAATGTATAGTTTGGCCCAGTTGAAGTCCATCAAATTTTATTTGAAACCTATTTACATCCAAATCTTTACCAAAGGCAGATAAATTAGTCAAGCCACCCTTACACAAAAATACTAGGTCATCTATAAATCTATAGGAAACAACATAAGTTCTAAATAAATTATGTCTATATAAATATTCCACCTTATAAAGATCCATAAAAAGATTAGCATAAGCCGGTACAAATGATGCACCCATGGTAGTGCCTATTTTCTGAACATAAATATCTTCACAAAAACAAAAATAATTATTAGGAAGACAAAATTCTATCAGTTCTAATACATAATTACTTAGTGGACTGTCTCCTAAGAAAAACTTAGTAGCTTCTAAACCATGTTTCTGTTGTATAGAAGTGTATAGACTTTTAACATCAACAGGCACCCAATACATGTCTTCAGTCCACTCAATGACTTTAATTTTATCTAAAAAATCAAAAGAATCTTTTATAAATGATGGTAGCCTCATTACATAGGGCAATAAATAACTATACAGAAATACACCTATGTTTCGTAAAATATAATGAGAAGCAGAAATAATGGACCTTCCTGGGGGATGTTGCATGCTTTTATGAAGCTTGGGTAAACAGTAAAATTATGCTATAGAATTGTTTTCATTATATAGCTTTTTATCTACGTCTTGTTTAGAAAAATACCCAAGTCTGTAACCTTTACAAATTAAATGCTGAAACTCTTTTTGTGCATTTTGATAATCACTCACTGTCACCTTAACATATACTTCAGTATTACTAATATGTTCCATGCACATTTCCATGTACTGATAAGCATGCATTACTACTAAATGATTCCCCTTGTCAGAGGGTTTAAAGACCAAGTCATGTTGTTCGCCCATATTTTTAAGAATTTTCCATTCATTTTTGGACAAATTGTAAGAAAAAGAATTCCCTGTTTGCATAAATTCTTTACGTGTATGTTCTAAATAAAAGTTGACCATAGTTGAAAATTGTTGCGCACCCTCATGCAGAAAAGGTGGGAAAAAATCACTGGAACATTTTACAGATGTAGTGTCAAGATAGTAGTAACCATTTAACTAATCTATATCAGAAGAACATGAATACAAACTGTCATCTGTATCTGAAATTTCTTCAGTGAAAATTAAAGTATGATTAATGCCAGCATCTGAGTTATTTCTAGAAAAATAGTTAACCAAATATAATTTTCTACACATTTTATATACTTCAAGTTTAAACATATAGGGTCTAGGCATCACAGTAGGCACAAATTTAAGACCCTTATTTAAAATATATATTTGTATTTCACTCAATTCCACTTGTGATAAATTTATAACAATGTTATTCTTACCATTTATACCAGAATCGCAATACATAAATTCAGTTCCATCTAGTCCTTTTGTTGTGCTGTTGATAAGCTCCTCTATTACTAAAAGTTTGTTGTTGATGGCGAAAACCATCCCTGGTGTTTTTTTCCAAATCTGCTGTTCTCTTATCATTCCGAAAATTATTGTTCAAATATTGAGGCTTTTGAGCTTGAGGCAAAGGTGGGTATTGCTGGTCATCTATATCCCAGTCTGTAGAGCTTCTAGAAGTGTCTGAAAACACTTGATGTGAACTGGTTGCACCACTATAACCCAGTTTAGCACTATAAACAAGCTGTTGATGTGATTTGGTCTTGTTTGCTTTCCACATGAAAGCCTTATGGTTACTGTAATCTCTTGAATCTCTTTGTAGTTTTGTTTTTTTTTTTCTTTTTCATGAGATCCTGTTCAAGATCAATCAGTTTATCATTAATGTCAACTAACTGGGTCTGTAAGCGAGCTGGACTAATTTTGGCTGCCAAAGAATTACACAAAGTAGAAACCTCTTCATTCAGCTTTCACTGCAATAAAATGTCCTGCTCTATAGAGATATTTACCCACTCAGTGGCACACTGATGGGCGACTGCAATCCATCTATCTTGAAGCCATTTTTCTGCTTCATCTGAAACATAGCCCCCACCCCCCCACCCCAGTGTAATGTCAAGCTGAATATAACATTGTAGGCTCAAAATATTTAGATAAACTGCAGTTTCTTTCATCATAAGCTGTTCTAGCTTGTAACTGATATTGAGCACATCTATGGAAAAAGAAACAAAGTGGTTCTTACCCACAAAGTCAAAAGGATTGGCTATATGTTGTTTACGACCATCTTCAATAAGATGTTCCCTGTTGATAAAATTCTGCTCACCCCTCAAACCAGTTCCTGAAGATGTCTCTAGGTTAGACAGCACATACTGATCCATGCTTTTTGAATAGCATCCATACTCTCATCTCTCAGAATCCTCGATAGTTGATTATTAGGATCACTGGCCATGTAGCAGCAACAAAAATACAACAAGAAAGTCCCAAGTATAAAAATACAACAAAAAGGCTAGTAAAAAAATAAAATTCACCAGCTTGCACTTTATTAACAAGAACGTCTCAAGTCTCTAGTGCTTCAGCAAGAAATGCCTTCAAGGAGTACATCCATAAGGAAAAAAACAGTGCCATTTTATACAAACATTAACTATCAATTTTAAAACACTTAACTAATTAATTAATATCTAAAACATAAATACTGTTTTTCTATTATATTTAGAAAACAATTATATCAAAAGTTTCCATGAACATTCAGTATTAAGTCGACAAGGACTTATAGTATTGTATTTTAAAATATAAATACTTTCTTTATATAACAAACTATTTTTATTCTTAAACTCAGAGTTGCCAACACCCCAATTAACTTCTTCTAGGATGCTGGCTTGCAAAGAGTTTGGATTGCTATTGCGAAACAACTTAAAATGCATGGCAACAGGACTAGCAACTTTTTCCATTTTTATGTCTCTAATGTGCTCCTGCAGTCTCAATTTAAAACTTCTCTTAGTTTCACCCATATAAAAAAGACTGTAGGAGCATCTGAGAACATAAATAACATTAGATGTTACACAAGTAAAATGTCCTTTAGGACTAAAGGGAACACCATTGATATAACTAAAAGAGTTAACAACATATTTACATGCTGAGCATCTAGTACAACCACTCGTGCCCAGTATACCTAAAGTGCTGAATAATTTATCACAAAATACTTTAAATTTAAATAAAAATGACCAAAAATGCTTGATAATCTTATATCACAAAATACTTTAAATTTAAATAAAAATGACCAAAAATGCTTGATAATCTTATATCACAAAATACTTTAAATTTAAATAAAAATGACCAAAAATGCTTGATAATCTTAACTTGTTCATGAGAAAAAACATTGTAAGAAATAACTATGTACATTTGCCTGACTTCTAACTTATCTTGTCTAGTATTATTGCCATTATATCTTCTGTAGTGTTTCTTAACAGAGGTACTGGCTGCTGACAAATTATTTTGTGCCAATAAATTATTTTTTAGTTTGACCAGTGCCTTCTGGATGTCTTTCATGAAATAATCCATTCTCAAGAACATATTTATAGAAGTACACATTTCCTTGTATAATTCTTTTTCATCAGTACATAGTCAGTAGACTCTCAGTAACTCTCCATAGGGTAAAGAATCCAGCAGATGAGATAGACGGCAACTGGTTCTATGTAAGAAATGATTACTGTTGTCAAACTTTCGATGAATTTTGGTTTTAATTTTTCCCCCACTACACCTTGCACTGTTTTTTCCTTACTGATGTACTCCTAGAAGGCATTTCTTGCTGAAGTGCTAGAAACTTGAGACATTCTTGTTAATAAAGTGCAAGCTGGTAAATTTTGTTTTTTACTGCCCTTTTTGTTGTATTTTTATACTTTTGGGACTTTCTTGTTGTATTTCTTGTGTCATAGAGGTGCTCTGTTTCACATGAACTGGTAGCTTGTTCCAAAGATGTAAGAGTTGCTGGGAAGAAATCTTTTCCTCCAGCATGTGTTTAAGTCACTGGAATAGGTAGCTTTAGTCCCATTTGATTTATGGGATGTGCAGCAATTTCATAAGTTTTGGGTCTAAGATTGCTCTTTAAACCAGGCACCAGTCTCCCCTAAGAAGTCTGTATGATACAGAGTATAGTGACAGGGATTTTAGTCAGTCTGCGTAAGGCACGTGCTGGAGTTCTTGATCTTCTTTGTTAGAAACCTCTGAGGTCTCTCCAATTGCTGCAGGTACTTTGTATGGTGCATGCCGAACAGGGCATTGTACTCAATTATGGGCCGGATTAGTGCAGAGTATAGATGGGTTATACCATCCTTTGCTCTCAAGGTGATACCTTTACTAATCAAGTGTGCTATATAGAAAGCCTTCCTTACTACAGTACGGACATGGTGGTCAAAGTTAAGGTTGCAGTCAACGTGTGATCCCAGATCTCTTAGCACTTTGTGGGTACTTAGGGTATTGTTGTTGATTTGATAGTGTGAAGGGACATTGTTTTTGCTGAAGGGAATGATAATGCACTCCTTTGCATTCAGTTTGAGACAATGGCAATGACAGCAGTCATTGGTCTGTGTAAAACCCTCCTTGACTGTACTGACATCATTTGGGGATTCAGCAATTGCACACAGTTTGCAGCCATCCGCAGACTTGGTCAGCCATAATCTCTTGGTCTTGGCCTGAACTTCTGAGAAGTATATACCAAACAGCAGGGGATCAAGCACTGACCCCTGTGGCACCCTGCTGGTGACAGGTCTGCTGGTTGATGTGGAGTCACCCACTTTGACAGCGTGTGTCCGGTTTGTGTGCCAGTTGGCAACCCATCTTACAACAAAGGGGTTTACATTCAGTTTGCTTAGTTTATTGGTAATGCCTGAGTGTGGGATTTTGTCGAAAGCCTTTGCCAAGTTGAAGTACGTTGTGTGCACAGATTTGCCCTGGTCAATGGCCCTTGTCGCATTTTTGAAGAAATCTACCAGATTTAATAGACAGGATCTGCCCTTGATGAAGCTGAACTGGGTTCAATCTAGAGTTTGGAACTTGCCTAAGTCTTTATTTATGATTTCTAAAATGATATGTTCCATGACCTTACAGATAAGCCTGGTCATGGCTTATAGGTCTGTAATTCCCCAGGTCAGTTGCTAGGCCACATTTGTGGAGTGAAATAATTGCTCCTGTTCCCCATTCCACAGGAACAAATCCTTTGGCTAGGCTATGATTGAAAAATGTACTTAAAGGAGATGCTAGTTCTTGTTTTAGCCTGTTTAGAAGACAGCCTGGAATGCCATCTGGTCCCATAGAGGATGTGTTTTTTGCCTTGAACAGGGCTTTAATGACCTGATCTTCAGATATGTAGGGTAGGGGGTCAGTATTTGGCAAGGTCTGTGATATGTTTAGAGGGGATAAAGGAGTGAAATTTTCACCAAACCTATCCACTAGCAGGTCTGCTATCACAGTGGGGTCAGTGTGTGTGATACTGTTAGCCACCAATTCTGCACATGCTTGGGTACTCCCTTATCCTTGGCTGTGCTTACTAAGGTTTTCTCAAAGATGCTCTTAAATGATTTGACACATTGTCTTATTTGCCTGTTGGGGCTGAGGAGGGTACTTTTCCATTGTTGGGATCTTGGCTTTGTTTTCTTGGACAGAAAGGTTTTGCATTTATTGTAAAGTTTGTTAATGCTGGATGTCCACCATGGCAGCTTGATTTTACTTGGGGCTCTGGATTTGATCCTTTCTGGTACAGCCAAGTCTACACTTATGCACATGATTGTACAGGGCTTTACTGTAAGCTTCAGTGCAGTTACTACTGTCAAGAAAATGAAAACACTGTCATCTGTGTTAGCATGTCTGGCAGGAGATTTGTGTATATTCTCAGATTAACTTGTATTGTATGCCATGTCTAATTGTGAAAATGTAAATACATTTTTAAACTGTTGAGTATTTCCCTGTTTATACAAAATGTTTAAGGAATCTGCCAATGAATGATATATTTCTAATTGCACATGTTTGTGAGGGAGATTCTAACATACAAACTGTCTGTGGAGAACTAGCTGATTAGTAGGTGATGTCATTAGAATGTTCCTAGTTGCAAGGTGATTATATGAACAGATGATTGACAGGAAAAAGAACTTTTTCAAACAGCTGATTGTTATTATTAAAATAAGACAATTGAGACTGTTAACCTGGACTATAAAAGAGACTGCTGAAGTCAGTTGGGGCAGTTAGTTAATAGTTGCAGTCAGTTACAGTGCTGTACAGTGGATGCCCCAAAAAAAGATACCCAAAAAAGGACTCACCAAAATCCGTAAGCCTGCCTTTGCCTTGTTGTTATGTATTAGATTAGATCAGGGACAGTATTCTCTAGTTAGATTAGGAAAGTTTTATTTTTCTAAGATAATGGATTACTATCCTACAGTATAATTTTATATTTCTAGTGATTGAATTCTGATGTTTATTGAAAACTATTGATTTATACTCTTGTAATCATTTTACTTATCACTTAAATGTTTCTTATTTTACATTGTGGATGGACAATCAGTGTATTCTTTAGAGATAAGAAAGTGTTTATACCTATTTGATACACCCCAGGTCACCTTAAATGTTTGGCTGCTTCTGGTCACAGCTATCATTTATTTTGATATTTAATTTTTAATAACTGATCACCCTTTGAAGGGTGTGTAGACCTGTCTGACTCTCGTAGCAGCGTTTACCATTTGTATTGTGGAGGGGCCACAGCTGGAAATCTGTATCAGGCTTCCCATAAGTATTAGAATGTGTGAGATTTAAATTTATTTTGAGTGTGAGTGACTCAGAAGTCTTAAACTGGAACACATTGCTCTGAAGTGAATGATAAAGGATTACATTTGTGGTGGACAGAGGTATATGGTCCAGTCCCAGGAAACAGAGCATACTCATGTTGTGCTCTTAAGGGAAATTGTGGAATTTTACTCTTGTGTGTTCTGGTGTTTTCTGTGATGCTCCCACACTGGAGTCATTAGTGAGGAGTGAGGCTTCTTATTTACTGACCCGGGTTTAAAGTGGGGGACATCACATTATTGGTGGCAGTCTGCTGGGATATTAACCGGATGTCACAACTACTACCAGCTGGGGGTTGGGCTTGTAATGCATTCATACCTTCTCCTAGGAAGGTATAGTCTGCCCTGGTGTAGATTTTTAATCTGATCATGCCCTTTGTTGGTTCTGGTGTTAGTGCCAGCTCAAAGGTGACTGATTTGTGGTCAGATTTAACTAATGAGGGTCCGACAGCTGTGGCTGTGCATCTTTTTGGCATGTTAGTGAGGACTAGATCAAGTAAGTTTGTTCCTCTTGTCAAAGTATGAACAATTGTCCTATGGCATTTGAGGTAACAAAGTCATGGAATTTTTGCACTAGCAAGTTAGAGCTAGCATAGGTTTCCCAGTTGATGGTGGGATAATTGAAATCCCCCACAACTAAAGTGTTTGGAAATATTTGGATTGACTCTAGTTTGGTCAAGTAGGCTTCATGCTAGTCATGACCCATGGGGGATCTATAACTGGCTATGACTTGAATGGGAGTATTACCAATAGTAACCTGGACTTGGAGTAACTCCATCGAGTTGTCCAGTCTTACTAGATAGGAGCTGAATTTAGCTCTACTATAGATAGAAACTCCACCACCTTTGGTTCTTACACATTCATTTTGCGATCTGAATGTGTGGAAGGCATTGTAGCTTATGTGTGTGCACATACATATGTGTGAAAGTGTGGGCATATATCGATTTGGGTGCATGTAGGTGGTATCTACATATAAGTACATGTATATGTACATGTGTCTTCACATATGTGTGTATACATGTGTGCTGTGCTTGTGCACAGGTTTTATATATGTGTGTGTGATAGGGATGACTGTACATGTCTGTACATGTCTGAATGTTTGCATGTGTGTGCAATGTGTGCATATATCTATCTATATATGCATATATCTATATATGTTTATATATATATATATATATATATATATAGGGGAGAGAGAGACAGCAAGATATATATATATATATATATATATATATATATATATATATAGACATATATAGATAGATTTTATATATATATATATAGATAGATATATATGTATATATATATATATATATATATATATATATATATTTTTTTTTTTTTTATTTTACATTTGTTGACCGGGATAGTCCAACTGGATACATGTCCATTTTCAGCGAAGGCCTGGGGAGAAAAGTTCCAAGATAATAATACACACTGAACATTTAGTAAATGCTAGTTTCAAGCAGATTACAGTCATAATCAATACCAGCATTTAGCACATATAGTACTTATTATAAAACACTTTACAAAACATAATATTATTTTCAAAGTTAAACATACATAACATTACATTCAGGTTTAAGACACACTGAGCATCAGTTATACAATTGACCCTTCCTGAAATGGAGTGGTAGAAAAAACTAGTCGGGGTTTGCACAAGGACATAACCAATGAGTTTTGAAGTATTTCTTGAGTTTGTTTTTGAATTGAGTTAGTGAGGGTTCTATAGTCAAGTCAGCTGGGAGTCTGTTCCATATTTTTCCAACAAAGTCGGCAGCTGAGTAGTTGGATTTGTATGTTTGAACTAGGAGTCTAGAGGATGATCGCAGTGGCCGGGTGCTAGTGTAGGAGCTGATAATATTTTTTAGTGCAGGTGTATTTTGTGGTTGGTAAAGGACTTTATGTGCCACTATTAGCTAGCTGAACTGCAGTAGGCTTGGCAGTTCAAGCCATCCTAGGCAATTTAGGTTGTGACAGTGGTGTGTCCAGTAGGCTGTGCCAGTAGCAAATCTGGCAATGTGGTTATAGCAGGATGATAGTTATTTAAGATCTGTTTTGTTTAAGTTGGAGAATAGAGGTGAGGCATAGAGAAGAGGTGATAGCAGATGGGAATGGGCAATTGCAGTTCTAACAAGTGGGGTAAGGAAAGGTTTGATTCTGTAAAGAGAGACAAGTTTTTTATTAATGGTTTTGATAGTTTGATTGATATGCGCATCAAACTTTAGGTTGTTATCAACTATGACACCCAGTAGTTTAGTTTGGGCTTCTGGGGAGATTATAGTGCCATTGTTGGCAGTTATGTTGAAGGCTGGTAGGGGGGTCCTGCATGTAGGGGAGAAGAGGAGCAACTTAGTTTTGTTGGGGATTTAGGATTAGATGTTGATTGGAGAGCCATTTTTCCACTGTATTGAAGGTAATTTGGGTTAATGTGAATAAAGTAGCTGCTGAGGTGTCAGAACAAATCAAGGTGGAGTCATCCGCATATTGAATGCAGGTAGCATCTGGGATGACTGAATGAAGGTCATTGATAAAGAGGGAGAAAAGAAGGGGACCCAGTATCGAGCCCTGGGGGACTCCTAATGTGATGGGTATGCGAGATGATCGCTTGTCCTGCCAAGGGACCACCTGTTGCCTGCTGTGCAGGTAGGACTGAAACCACTGGAGTGCATGGTTGTTTAAGGAGAAGGTCTTCAAGGTATTTATAAGCATTTTGTGGTCAACCATGTCAAAAGCCTTGGATAGATCTCGAAAGAGTGCTGAGGATAGTTTGTTATTATTGTGATTGTGGTTAATGACATTAGAGAAAGAGAGGAGGGCAGAGGTAGTACTGTGGTGTGGCTTAAAGCCATGCTGAAAGCTGGACAACAGCTTGTTGTGTGTGAGATAGTGCATGAGCTGTATGTATACACACTTCTCCATAATTTTAGCTAGCGGTGACAGAATAGCTATGGGTCTAAAGTTTGACAGTTCAGTGGAACTACCTCCTTTATGGAGAGATATGACATGGGAGATTTTCTATATAGTGGGTATAGTAGCTTCAGATATAGCTCTGTTGATCAAGATAGAGATGGGGTAAGCTATGGTGTCAGCAGCCTTTTGCAGATAGTCTGCTGGGAGGAGGTCGGCAGCCAGGGTGGTGGGTCTTAGTTTCTTAAGTAGGGCATGAATAAGTTGAGCAGGAACAGGTTGGAAGGTAAGTATGTTTGGGTACTGTGTGTGGCTACATTAGAATTAGAGCCATTGGGAGAGAGTTGACTGGCTAGAGACTGGATAGTCTCTGTAAAGAAGCTGTTGAAGTTATTAACAATGTCTACTGGGGATTTTTGTTGGGAAGCTGAGGGGGGTGGCATGGCAGTTTGGCCTGGGTGGAGTAGTTTGTTTATTCCTGCCCAGAACTTTTGAGTTTTGTTTTGGTGTTTTTGCAGTAGATGGTAGTAGTTGTTCTTTTTGTCTAAGGTTATGGATTTTTTGGTGTCATTCCTTAGCTGTCTGAATCTTAGTTGATCAAGTGGGGCATTTGTTTTTAGGTAGGTAGCCCATGCTTTGTTTCTGAATGAAATTTTGGTTTTGGTATCTTTAGAAAGCCATGGTGCAATATTAACTTTGATTCTAATAGATCGGCTGGGAGCATGGGAGTTAAAAATAGCAAGGAATTTGGTGTTAAAGTATGCTGCTGCTTCATCTAGGGGGAGACTTTTTAGTACTGACCAGTTGCATGCCTTAAGTTCATTTTGAAACTTGGTGAGAATAAAAATCTTGTTGTTTCTTAATGTTCTATAGGTGGGTTGGTAGGAGCAGTCTACTTTGAGCTTGATTACATAGGTGAGACAGTGGTCACTTAGGTCATCAGGCAAAGTGCCTGATTTATAAGATTGAAGATGGGTATTGAAAAGAATCCAGTCTAAGGTACTTTCCTTGTTATTGGGTTTTCCTGTCCTGGTGGGGGAGGTTATGATTTGAGTAAATCCATAGAAGTTTATGTGGGTTGTAAAGGTTTCACAAGAGCAAGTGCTCCAGTCAATGTTAAAATCCCCAAGAAAAATTGTTTCTTGGGGGTGGTTATTGGATAACCAATATAAGAAGTCTTTTAAGGTTTTGTTGTTCCTCCCTGGGGGAATGTAGACACAGACAATGTTTACATTTTTGTTTTTGTTAATTTGTAGTTTTGAGATAAGAGTTTCAGCATTATTAAACTGGGGTGCTTGTTGGGTGTCTATGCTGACAGATAGGGTAGACTTGTAAAGTATGGCTACCCCACAACCCTTTCTGGTGGTACAGTCTAGTCGAAACATACTATACCCTGGTGGCAGAATCTCATGGTCCTTGGTGGTAGGCTTCAGCCACGTTTCTGTTAGGTATAATATATCTGGGGAATGAACAGCTAAGAGGGCATGCAGGTGCTGAGTTTTTGTTATTTATGCTCCTAATGTTTAGATGGCAGGCCAGCAGTGAGCTAGGAGGTCTATTTGTTGGAGCTATGAAGGTAGGGGATATAGTAGGGGGATTAGGGCCAACAAGTGGGGATGGAACATGGTTTGGGTGGATGTCGCCATCCTTTGTGAGGTTGTAGTGTATCCTGAGTATGAGTTTTAAGATTTTGAATAAAGTTTTGTAATACTGTCTAGTTTTATGACTAATGTAACTAGGTCTAGTAAGATGGTAGTATTTAGGGGTTAAGGAGGTAAGCATGAAGGGAGTGAGTAAGGGTGCATTATTATCTGTTGTAGATGGGATGGATGTTTGGAATTTAGGGTAGTGGAAACTACCCTATATATATATATATATATATATATATATATATATATATATATATATATATATACTGTGTGTGTGTGTGTGTGTGTGTGTTTGTGCGTGTGTGTGTGTGTGTGTGTGTGTGTGTGTGTGTGTGTGTGTGTGTGTGTGTGTATATATATATATATATATATATATATATATATACACACACACACACACACATATATATATGTATCTATCTATTTGTGGGTGTGGCTATATATATATATATATATATATATATATATATATATATATATATTTGTGTGCGTGTGGATCTACTTCTAAATTTCAAAGTTTCAAAACTTCAAATTTCTTATGGTCAAGACCATAAGATTGAAGTTTTGAAACTTTGAACCATTTAAATATATATATATATATATATATATATATATATATATATATATAAATTAAATGTGTGTGTCTGTGTGTGTGTGTGTGTGTGTGTGTGTGTGTGTGTATGTATATATATACATATATATATGTGTGTGTGTGTGTGTGTGTGTGTGTGTGTGTGTGTACATACATGTATGTGTGTGTGTGTCTGTGTATGTGCGTGTGCATAATCAATATATATAGCTAGATATGCATGTGTGTATCAATGTAAGTGTGTGCATACGTGCATGTGTGCACATGTAATGTACATACACTCACTCACATCTATGTGTATATATGTCTGTAGATATAAGTATGCTTATATATATGGTATTATAGCAATTACCATTGAATGGGCATGGTATATTGAAAATTTACCCATGGTTAATTTGGTTTAATTATGAGGGTGAAGTCTGACTGATTAAACAAAGGCAACTGTGAGTAAATCTTCAAAATAACACACCCAGGAATTGGTTATTGCTATTATTCAATGACATTATTTAAGAAAGAAATTACTTACTTTTCTTAAATAATGTCTTTGTATAATGGCGTTGTGTTGTTCTTACACTTTTTCTGGTATTATTCTGCCTTCTTGATGTACTCTGCATGTGCATGGGACTTACATTCCCATGCTTATGCCGCACATCAGTCCTTTGGAAACCAATCAATGGAGAAATGAAGATCTCTGATTCATGTGTGTGTGTGTGTGAATTTATTTATATGTTTGTCTCTGCATATGTATGGGATATGTGTGTGTGTGTGTGTGTGTGTGTGTGTGTGTGTGTGTGTGTGTGTGTGTGTGTGTGTGTGTGTGTGTGTGTGTGTGTGTGTGTGTGTGTGTGTGTGTAGACTTATATATATATATATATATATATATATATATAGCTAGATAGATGTGTGTGTGTGTGTGTGTGTGTGTGTGTGTGTGTGTGTGTGTGTGTGTGTGTGTGTGTGTGTGTGTGTGTGTGTGTGTGTATGTCTGAATTCCTACTGAGAATATTCTTGTCTGCTACTAATACTTATACTAAGGGCCACTTTTACCAAAATATCTTCTCAATCCGCTCACAAAATTACCTACATTGACTAGCATTTATGTTTACCTAAACACTAAATAAAATATGTAATAATAATGTAAGATTTGACACAAAATGTTGTACTACATGGTAAGGAAAGCCAAGTAAGTCAATTTTAAGGAATTTACTGTAGGCTTGGCTTCATCATTCTGAGCTATATGTTAGTTTGTTAATTACTTAACATTTCAATTAAAATAAAACTTTTTAGTGCTAAAAGAATGCCACAGTAGGAAGGAGTGGAGGTGAAAAATTCTTCTTTTATCTTGGAGATGCAGTGAAAAGAGGTGAAAATGTCCCTATTCTCCTTGATAAGACAGTGGAGACAAAGGTTCATTTGGTGTGTATGAGGGATTCCCTTACTATGAATATTTAACCCTGAACAGATTGTAATTTCAATGTATGAGAAGTGATACAAAAGCCATTATTGCTTGGGTATGGCCTTGTAGGTGGTAAGGCTGGTTTAGAATTTCCTTCTGGATTTTTGACTCAGTTGAAAAACCACAGTCAGAGTGAAATGTTGGACTTCATTGCAGTCCCTCTGTGTTGCTATTTTTGAAGAATGGTCTGTGTTGGTATCGTGAAAGGGGAGGCATGAGTTATGTGCTGGGGTGATGGCCATGCTTTGTTATATGCATGCTTGATCGGTTTTTGAGAAGATCATTTCAGTGGCTACCAAAAACAGAGTTAAGTAGATGCATTCCAAATAGCTGCTGGATATTACAGGTATGTGTAGCTTTTTTTATTTTTGTGAGGTTGTCAAACTTAATTGCATCACTGACTTCAGCTGCTGTACTATGTGTACATATTGAGAAAGACATGGGCATGATTATGTATCTGGTGTACTTTTATTGCAATGTTTTATGAGTAAGGAATATAATGTTTTATAGTGTTGGTATTATATATTAGTTTACAAGTTTATTTTAACTTTGGTGTGGGAGAGGCAGTTATTGACAACTGGGTAGGATTTTCCATCTTTTTGGCTTACGATTTCATGTTTCTGTTGAATATATTACAGTGAGATAGTTTATTTTCTAACAGGTGTGAATGAGATGCAAATTTTTTATTTACAGGTATGTATGTGCATAGAAAAAAATGTTTCTGCAAATGATTATAAGTGTGTGTCTGTCTGCCTTTACATTCAGATGGGGCGATAGTTCCCAGGGTCTGTAGTCGCTCCTCCTTTGCGGAGAGGGATGACTGTAGCAGTGCAACATTCGGAAGGGACAAAGCCTGAGGTGAGGCTGTGATTGAACAGGACACATCATATACATTACCTACCACTAAAATCTATCTTCTTTCAAGCCCTACTCTAAACTCTCCTTCTTTTATGTATCTTGTAACCTAGTTCCACTTAATACCTATTCCTCATGTGTCATATACTTCCTTTCACCCCAACCTAGCTTTCTTACACTTCCTCTCTATATCCTTCTTTCTATATACCCTTGCTGCTTATCTTTCAGTTAAACACCTCCCTACACTCTTCTCACATCTCTTCTCAATGTTTCTGGCTTCTATTACAGTGTAAATACTGCTTAGCAACATATCCCGTTGTCAAATTACAAATACAACTGAATAATAGTATGTATTAGTCTATGTAAGAAGGTAAAGTACCTATCCTCTGTATACTGAAGAATAGGTTTGTACATGGATGTTTGAATATATTACTCTGTTTATGAAGGCAAACTATCTAATCACTGTATAAATTAAAGAAATAGTAATATGTATGTACATAGATGAATGAAAGTACAGAGCTTCGCTCCCTGGGCCTCCGCTGAAAATAAGTACCTTGCACCCAGATGGGTTTCCTGGTAAATAAATGTCAAATAAATAAGTAAGTATGTGTGTTTGTATGTGTGCATGTGTATATATGTATAAGTGTGAATGGTGAGATATATTTATTTAGATTCGTCTGTCCTGTTTGAGGGTAACAGACCAGATGTGAATGATCAGCAGTAGTGTCCTGAAGAGGTTCTTAATGTATATGCTGCACATAGCGACATAGAAGCAATAGTAGGTAACTGATTATGAGGGCTCTAACATGCCAAGCCTTGTACAGCTTTAAGCAGACACACTAAATGTACTTGCCAGTCTGGGGACACTTGGCTACCTAGTGCCACAATTTAAAATTGATATTATCTACCAGTATCAATTAGCCTAGTTACATAGAGGTGTCACTTCAGGTCTCAGCATTCATCAGACTCTTCAGTTACATAGTTCATAGGTTCATAGGTAGGTACTAGGCTATTGGCCTAGGGCCTGTATAAGCCTAGCCAAAAAGGTACCCTGGCTTTCGCCACCCAAGAAAATTATTTTCCTGTACCCCTGTTGTGCAGAGCCTGAGAGGTGATCCCCGGGGTGAATTTCCTATTTCCCATCCAATCATCAAGATTTTTCTTGAAGAGTGTTAATGAGGAGCTTTGTTTGATATAGATAGGTAGTTCGTTTCAGAGTATGGGAAGTCTCTAGGACAGGAATCTATCCCTCCAGCATGTTCTGTTTATTGTGGTGACAATGTTTAGGTACCTAGAGTGTACAGCTCTGAGGGATTGGGATTTCTTTAAGTGGAGCATGTCCAACAGGTCTGGGTTTGACATAGCTTTGTATGTTAGGCAGAGATCACCTCTGAGTAGGCGATATGCGACAGAGTGAAGCTGGAGTTTTTTGAGACGGTCTATGTAGGGCATCTGTTTGAGGCTGGTAATCCTCTTTGTGAGCTATTTCTGCAGCCTTTCCAGTTGTTGTAGATGTCTTGTGAGGTACATACCAAAAGAGGCATTGTACTCTATAATGGGCCTAATGAATGACGAGTAGAGGGGAACAATGACCTCTTTTTTCCTGGATGAGAAACCTTCTGTGATGAGGTGTGCCACTTAGAAGGATTTCCTGACTACTGTGGCGATGTGATTATCAAAGGAGAGACTACTGTCCACCTGTGTCCCAAGGTCTCTTATCACACTTTCGGTGTTAAGTAGGACTACCACCTATGTGGTAGCTCATGGATACAGAGTACAGAACAAGAGTCAGAAACAATCAGCCTAAGCAGCGGAAGACACAATTGATGGCTGCTTTCTTGTGTTTATGCATTTTGCAGGTAGAACTTGACAGATATTTATTCGTTAGTGTGGATATAACCACAGTTTGAATATGTCTGGTAGTGATTTAAGGGAGAGATTGACCGAGAGTGATTCAAGAGATTACAATTTAGTGACCCTGTTTTTTATTGTTGTGTTATCTCACATCCATTTCTCAGATGAGAGATGAGAGTTCTATGCAGAGTTTTTCATGTGACATTGTGCCTAAGGCTTTAGAAAGATAAATAAACATAGATGAAACTATGTTATATTTATTTCTGTTTTGACATATTTTAGTGAAGCCAAATAAGGCTCTTGTACTGCTGTGACTAGAAGAATGTCTTGTTGAATTTTGAATAGATGGCTACAATTAGTAAGGTGTTTAGTGAGATGGATGCAGACAACATTTTTCTAAGATTTTTAATAGAGGTGCTGGGATAGCAATGGCTCTGTAATTTGAAAAATCAGTTGAGTTACCACCTTTATGTAATGGGATAATATAAGGTGTTTTGCAGATGTCAGATATATAGTTGCTGATTATATAACAATTAATTAGTGTGAAGATGGGAAGGCCAGGGTATCTGCCAACAATTTAAAATATTCAGCTAGCAGGGTATTAGTAGCTAAAGTTGTTGACTTTATCTTAAGTAATAGTTTTCTAATAGTGGAAGTTTGAAAAGTTTGGAATGTAAAAAATGTCACTCTTTTATTGTTCAGTGATTCTGGAGTATGGAAGTGGGTGTCATACAGGATGAATGGTTGTCAGGCTAGGGATCAGTCATCAGGGATTACAAACAGAAGGAATAATGACCAAAATCCTACATAGTATCATTTCAGTTATTTGTTTACAGATAACCATGGTGGACCACACATAAATGCATGCAGTTGTAAGGTAAAAAGAGAAAGATAAGTTCTTTAGAACATATCGTGCAATGCAATAGTTCACAAAGATGCAGCATGTATACTAAGAAATGCACTTGGCTAGTAGACAGAAATCAACACAAAATCAAATATGAAATTAGAGGAACAGATGAGTGGGGTCTACTAATATTAAAAATTGCATCACTCTTATTTTTAAAGAATTAGAAACAGCCAAGTCATAAAATTCAGGGCACTTCATTAGTATTTAGAAATCAGAAATTTAGACTAGAAAATGAAGATGTGCTTTTTACAGAGCCACCCCTGTATCAGAAAGCCATTACAG
The DNA here is from genome assembly GCF_019279795.1 of Protopterus annectens. Lineage (NCBI taxonomy): Eukaryota > Metazoa > Chordata > Ceratodontiformes > Protopteridae > Protopterus > Protopterus annectens. The sequence continues at coordinate 142,410,289 of NC_056737.1, forward strand.
TTATTATTTTTTTGCAGTTTGTTTGTCAGGATGGTCCCTTGGGCCGCTAGGGCCCATTTGCAATGGATTCCTGGGGAGAAAAACTCCAGAAAAATACAAATGGATAATGAAAGGAAGCACAAATACATGAAATACATTTCAGATAAGACAGATATACATAGTAATTTCTGACTTACATATGTTCCATAGAATAAATCACATTATACTCAAATGCATAGTAATTGCTCATTTACTTATGTTCAATAGTAGAAGTACAATAGTACACGTTTCATAAGACAGAAAGGGAATATATATATATATATATATATATATATATATATATATATATATATATATGTATATATATATATATACTATCGGCTAGTATTTAGAGAATAAAAACAATAAAGCATGGTAAAAAAACACTGTTTCTACTACTGGTTGAACCTTGCTTTGTTCATATGCTTTCTACAAAGCTAGTGGTAGTCATGCCATAAAATCATTGCACTTAGCTAGCATTCAGAAATCAGTGCAAAATAAAAATGTGACATGAAATGAGCAGAAAACTCCCTTTACTAATGTTTTAGCTTTGCATTATTCATATACTTTCCTGCAAAGCAGTAGCAAATCAGGCCATAACATTCCTGAAAAGGCTGCTTTTCTCTGAGGATAAAATGCACAGGTAAAACTAATTAACAACTCAAAGAAAGCTGTTGTGCATACAACTGCAATTTGTGATGGAGTCTGGCTAAGACCTTTGAAACTTCCTGTAGACACTCCTCCCCCAACCCCCACAGCCAAAGCTGGGACATGCTCAGAAAGCTAGACTGAAAATGTAAACAAAGACCAGAATCAAAACAAAAAAATCTCTGGGACTGTTCCTTTAAGAGAATTCCTTTTTAGCAATTTACAAATTACATTAGATATAAATCCTAAATGTATAGCAAGAATTTTGGAATTCTTTTTTAAAATTAGTAGTGATGAAATTAAAAACAAATCTCATTTAGCAATAATTTATAGGATTTTAATAATTGATTTTGGGGTTTTTGATTCATCATTCTGGGATTATTCAACTATAAATTATAATGAAATCTTCTCAGATACCAATAAAAAGTTACTTTTGAGTTCAATAAGTAATATAGCAATAACCCACGCCTGGGTGTGGGTAATTCTAAATTTACCCACGGTTGGCGTGGTTTGGTCCCGAGGCAGCCCGAGGACCAAACAAAGCCAACCGTGGGTAAATTTAGCATTACCCACACCCAGAAGTGGGTTATTGCTATTATACCATGACATTATTTAAGAAAAGAAACTGTTACTTTTCTTAAATAATGGCATAGTATAATGCCTGTTTACTGCCCTTCCGCAGATGTCTGGCATCCGCGGCAGTTCTGATGTACTGCGCGCCTGTGCAGTACATCAGAGTTGTGGGCAAAGCAGGAGAAAGCAAGATCTCCGTTGCTTTTTAGTCTCGCTATGTTAAATGAGTTTAACATAGCGAGACAGTTTTAAAATAAGCAACGGACATCTCCGTTGCTTATTTTAAAACTGCCTCACTATGTTAAACTCATTTAACATAGCGAGACACTAAAAAAAGCAACGGTGATCTTGCTTTCTCCGTTGCTTTTTTTTAAACACTGTCTTGCTATGTTAAATGGGTTTAACATAGCGAGACAGCTTTAAAATAAGCAACGGAGATCTCCGCTGTTTTTAAGCTGTCTCGCCATGTTAAACCCATTTAACATAGCGAGACAGTGTTTAAAACGAGTTATACTAATGGAAAAAGTCCGGCGACGGACCTTTTCCATTAGTATAACTCGATTTACAACGGGCACACTGGCCAATCAGCGTGCACGTTTTGGGGGGGTCATGGTATAATACAACTTTGTCACCCCATTGGAGAATTTTTACCTGGAAGTTTTTACATAGAAGTTTTCTAATACCACATAAAGTAGGATTGTTTTATAAGAAACAGAATTTAAAATGCTGGTGATGTGATGAAATTTTAGAAGCAAATGGGTTTCATATTTTTATAGAGCACAGAATGATTATTCCAGTTTGGGCAGAATTTTAAAAATTTGCCAGTGCTTTATGATTAGACAATTGCACAATAACAAATTCTTTGATTTTGTTTAATATTCCTATTCCTGACTCACTACCAAGAACACAAGTGCCTCTCCTTTAGTCGATTCTAGCTATTGCTAGAAAAGTCATTAAGATGAATTGGAAAAATAAAAATGTTGTCTCTTTTTCTGAATTTATTTCTTTAGAAAAAAATGTATGTAATAAAGAATTACAAACTACGTATAATCGAATATCGTATGTCACACATATGCTATCTTGGCAAAAACTTAGAGACTTATTGGAAAAGTTTTAATTGGCTTGTCTAATCTTAAATTTTGTTGTAGACTCTGTTTATAGTTTTATTTATATTATTTATGTTATTTATAATTTTAATTCATGTTCATTCAAAATGTAATAAAAAAAGTAAAAAAGAATATTCCTCTCAACTGTCATGAATTTCACAGAATGTCCAGATTTATACCTTATGATTTTGATCTGTTCCTTATAAAAATTGTGGTTTTCTGGTATATCATTGAGGTTTGAAGTCAGTAAATAATGACAGAAAATGCATTGTAACATAAAGCCTGTCATTCTAGCAAATATCTAAGTCTATAATACCAATATTTAAAATCTGTCCCTAATTTTGGACCTTAATTCCCTCCATTATTTTTGACTTTGTCCAGATTTGTTGTGCAGAGAGGTTGGGAGGTAAGACTCTGGGAGGTAAGACAGTGGTTTTCATATTCTTTTGGAGACTAAGGTATGTGTAATACTTTCCATTCCAGCTATGCAGGAACTTTCAGTGATAAACAGGGAATACATCGGGTATTTCTCAGACCTCTGCCTATAGTATATTTAACAAATTCCTCAACATAATGCTTTTGCATGTAGATGAGTATATCTGGTTTCTTAGTACATCAGAGAAGGGAACAACCACTCTGTATGGCTTTTACGACATCACTCACATCCCTAACTTAGCAAGTGCCTTAGATTGCACACATGCAGTAATAAAGTCCCTATGATGATCGGGGAGAGATGGGTGAAGGCTGCCAGCCTAGTCAAATAGAATTTTATATATAATTCTGGCATTTGTAAATAAATGTAAAATACAGGCATGTTTCTTGAGGGTAAAAGACTACTGTGAAATGTGGAACTTCAAAATATGTGACAACATTGCACTCTACTGGCCCAGTGAAGCATGTTGTGACCCTTCCATGTTAGAATTTGGCTGCAGTGCATCTGGATGAAGGTTTCATGCTCATTGTTTTAAGGCTAAAGTTTATGACCAGAATTCAGATATGGAATGTGATTTATTGCTCTGGTTTCTGTTGGAATATACATATGAAATGTCTTCTATTGTTGTAAGTTTCTGAGCAGGTATTAGATTGCTAAATAATGCAGCCTGTTTGCCTGGGAAAACCTAAGTGTCAACATGATGTAATTTGGGAGGGAACCAGCAAACATGTTTGTTAGTAATGTTTAAATACTATTTCTCACAAGAGACTGGCAGCATTTTGATCTTGATATCCAACTTATCAGCACTCTGCCTTATGCTCACATGTAAGTTTTAACACTGTGATTTCCTGTAGGAATAGATAAAGCTAGTAAAGATTAATTAGGTATTTTTCTTTGAAATCAGACCTGTCCTACTGTAGTATTTTAAGTTTCTGTGTGATCTCTAAACTCTTAGATATCTCTGTGGTGTAGTAGTTTTGTCTTGTGTTTTAATTATTTATTATTAAATATTTTTAAAACCTTCTACCTGTGGCGGGTTTATGTAGAGATAAGCTCTAGAGTACATTGCATATTTATAGAGGTTATTATAATAGGCCACTCTTTAATAAGCCTTAGACTGAATAGTCACATTATCATTGGATAATAATATTGCACAGTAATAATTGGACACCCTTTTAAGGGCCTTTTAGTAGCTGATATTATTAGCTGGGTGGTAGCAGTAATTACTACTATATAGTCTGCTTAAAGGGGCACACCTGGAGAATCTGTGTCAGCCTTTCCCAGGAGTGTCTGTGAAGTTGTATACATACTTATCTCAAAGTGTGTGTGTGTATTGTGTCAGCTACCTGGCAGGGACACAAAGCACTGGTTGGACAGAGAGGGTACTGGAGGTTCTAGCTTGCCCAGCTAGGCTGAGACCTGGACCCTATAGCTGTGCCAATGGGGAGTCTTATTGGGGACCTGGAGAGCAAGGGAGCAGCCAGCCCCAGACTAACTGTGATCTCTGTGTGCACTTAAGGGAAATTGTACTTTACTGTGTGTATTAGTTATCCTTTCCTCTTTTCTAGGAGATGACCTCCCTGGTGTTAGTGGTGAGGATTGAGGCTCCTTGATTGCTGGGCCAGGGCACGGTCGTCACAGTCCTCACTTCTCTAATGAACACAGAGGTACATGAACAGTAAAATGTTACCATTCATTATTATTTATTTATTTATGTATATTTGTTTACCAGATTAGTGAATAGAGCTCAATGGACCATTTGCAGTCATAGCCTGGGTGAACAGAATCACATAAGAAATGAACAAAACATATTTACAAATATAAGGATATGATAAAAAAGCATATATATATATATATATATATATATATATATATATATATATATATATATATATATATATATGTATATATATATACATATTTACAGATGCAAGAGTATGCTACAACATTATTTCAAGAATCAGTAAATGTCAAAACATAGATGGAAAAATGTAATTATGCTTAGCAGAACTTTATGGATAAGATACGGCCATAATGACTGAGATAGCTTATGCTATAGGGATAGCAATATATCATAGGGAGGTATGAAAACATTAGAAGAGGTGAGTGTCAATAGTTGCATGAAATGATACCATGAAGATAAAACAGAGAAATGGTGATAGAGACATACAGATGGAAGAAGAAAAGAAAGGAGAAGAAGTGTGAGAGAGATGCAAAGAGAAGAGGGAAGTAGGGTGAATGAGAGGTAGTAACAGATGACAAAATGAGATAGAGAAGGAGGAAACAGGGATAAAGGGGTGTGTGAGAGAGCGGCAGGGTACATGGAGCATGATCCAGATGAGTGCAGCTGCACTTTGCTTGAGTCAAGAAGTGTTTCTTGAGCTGTTGTCTAAAGTCAGAGTACTTTTGGATGTCTTTGATTGAAAGTGGAATGGAGTCCCATAGTTAAAGCACTAGGATGGAATGCACGGTCAGTACAATAAAGTTTACTTTTTGGAATTAGTGGAGAGGGTTGAGATTGAGAGATACCCCTGAGATTATATGTGGTGGATTTGATGAAAAGTTTATGAGTGAGACAGTATGATGTCTCAGGAGAATGGGGCTTTGTGAATTAGTGATCCTAGTAGGAGGTTGACTCTCAAATGCACTGGGAGCTATTTAGCTTTGGTGAGAATTAGGCAGTGGTGTTCATTATTGGGGGAGTTAGCAATGACCACACAGAAAGCTTCTACCAGTGCAAAAAAAACCAAAACAGAGCAGGATACTGGTAACTGACACAAGGAACCAAACTGTAACCACAGTTCTTTAGAGTACACTTTATTTTGACCACTTTTGTTAAGATGAAAGCAGTCAAAATAAAGTGTACGCTAAAAAAGTGTGGTTACAGTTTGGTTCCTCTTGCCAGTTACCAGTACCTTGCTCTGTTTTAGAGTTAGCAATGAACTGGCAGATTTTATTGAAGATTGCTTGTAAGGTGGTGACATTTTTCTTTGAGGCTGTAGTTATAAAATATTCAAGTTCAGATAAGAGTAGTCCTTCACCTATGGCAGCTTTGGGGAACTTGGACAGAGAGGTGATAGCTTGCTCACCCAGAAGTGTAGTGTGCTGATCTTTTTGCACATGTTTTGAATGTGTAGTTGAAAGTTAAGAGATTCGTCTAGCCAAATGCCAATGTATTTGAAGGATGTGGCAGTTTCTATGATAGTATTGTTAACATATTTAATATTAAGGAAGCTGGGTGCTATGGCTATTGTTTGGTTGGTTCCAAATAGCATTGCTTTTGTTTTTGAGGGATTAAGTATAAGTTTGTGGCCTATTAGCTCCTGCTTGAGGGTTTGGAGGTTTGAATAATAATGCATCTAAATAAGAAATCGTTTCTTTTTCTCAGCTCCTCCTTCTAATTATCTAGATTGGATTCCTTTTCAACCAGTGAATGGAAAATATTTTTTTTCTGCCTGAGCCTAGCCAAGAACTTTTACAAGTCCAAAAGGAAAAACTTTTTATGTTAAACAAAATTAAAAATAAAATAACTGTAATATAAGAGCAAAATAACAAAAGACTAGAAGTAACAAAGCTTAAATGAATAAGTCAAATCCAAAATCAAATACTGTCACACACGCAGAGTCACAAAGCACTTCAACTAAATACTAAAGCAGCTAAATTCTTGCATCTAAATAAGAAATCCTGTTTCTCAGCTTCTTCCACTAATTAGCTAGATTGGATTTATTTTCAAGAAGTGAATGGAAACTGAATTATTTTCTAACTGACCCTAGTCAAGAACTTTTAAAACTACAAGAAGAAAAAAAAATTGAGGTAAAACAAAATTAAAAACAAACTATGCTGAAGATATGAGGAAAAAATAATGTGCGTATCCAGACATTAAATAAATAAATCTATTCCAAAATAAAATGTAAGTCACATGGCAGAGTCACAAAGCACTTCAACTAAACAATACATCCCAACAGTTGACCCAGTTGTTTGGGATTTGTTAACGTATTTGGACAGTGACCTATCTTTTGACAAACATGTGGCCGAAAGGTGTGGTATGAATTATAGCCTGGTAATGCAGGGGTGCTCTCTGGAGCCTTGAACCAGGTCTCTGTCACTGCACAGATGTCGATGCTCTCCATTTTAAGGAGTGCCTCGAGTGAGTGCATTTTGAGGTTTAGACTTCTAACATTGAGTAGCATTACCCTCAGATTTTGCTTGCTTGTACCTTTTACGGTGGTGAATTTGTCATTTGAACCTTGCCTAAAAAAAGGCACTATAGGGGTGGCAAGAGCCTTAGCCAGTTTCCAGAATCCCAAGGGTGACAGGTGCAGGCCATCTCTGGCAAAGCATCATGGTCTGTCAATCATGTCATCCCAGGCAGACAGATACTGGATCCCCTTAGAATGACACCGGAAGCTTAGCCAATTGTTGAAGTCAATTATTTTGTCCTTGTACTGTGGTATCATTCTGGGTGATGGCAAGATGCTAGTCAGGGCTAGGGTCATACCTGCCTGGGCTGCAAGATCGGAGAGCTCCTCCATGTCTCTTTTCATGTAGTCCAGGGAGGTATGTCTCAGGTCATTCACAAGGGCCCATCTCTATACCGGAAAAATGCAAAGTTCCTGTAATCACGGCTGCACAGGTAAAAAACACACTCTCCAAAGCCAAGAAGACAGCAACCATGGGACCTGACAACATCCCAGGCTGCATTCTACATGAACTACAGAAAGAACTGGCACCCTACCTAAGTACCATGTTCAATCATAGCCTCACCTCAGGCTTTGTGTCCACTGAATGGTGCACAGCGATGGTAATCCAACTCCACAAAGGGGGCACCACTACGGACCCCGGGAACTACCACCCTATTAGCCTGATGAGCCTGGTCTGCAAGGCCATGGAACATACCATCATGGAACTTATAAACAAAGACATTGGTAATCTCCAAACTCTGGACCCCACCCAGTTCGGGTTTGTAAAAGGCAGATCATATCTCCTAAACCTGATAGACTTCTTTGAAGCAGTCACCAAAGCCATGGAAGAGGGTAAGGTGGTTCACACGGCCAATCTAGATCTTGCCAAGGCTTTCGACACCATCCCCCCACACTGGAATTATAGCTAAACTCACTAAACTAGGTATAAATCCCTATGTTCCAAGATGGGTTGCCAACTGGCTCACTGACAGAATCCACACTGTAAAAGTTGCAGACTCTAAATCTGACTTTAAACCAGTGACAAGTGGAGTACCACAGGGTTCAGTCATGGGACCTCTCCTGTTTGGTATCTACTTCTCTGAAGTACAGGCTAACACAGAAGAGATCTAGCTAAAGAAGTTCGCAGATGACTGCAAACTAGGAGCCATAGTTGAGTCCCCAAATGATGTGGACATCCTACAGAAGGGCCTCACTGAGACAGATGCCTGGTGTCAGAGGCATGGCCTCAAACTCAATGCCAAAAAGTGCATTGCCATCCCCTTTGGTAAAAACTCTGTACCCTTGAACTACCACATAAAAGGCAGTCTACTTAATGCTGAATGTGTAATAAGAGACCTTGTGACCCAGGTGGACAGTAGTCTCTCCTTTGATAATCACATCGCCACAGTAGTCAGGAAATCCTTCTATGTGGCACTCCTCATCACAAAAGGGTTCTCATCCAGGAAAAAAGAGGTCATTGTTCCCCTCTACTCGGCACTCATTAGACTCATTATAGAGTACAATTCCCCTTTTGGAATGTACCTCACAAGACATCTGCAGCAGCAGCTGGAAAGGCAACAGAAGTACCTCACAAAGAGGATTACTGGCCTCAAACAGATGCCCTACACTGACCATCTCAAAAAACTCCAGCTTTACTCTGTAGCATATTGACTACTCTGAGGAGATCTCTGCCTAACATATAAAGCTATGTTAAACCCAGAGCTGTTGGACATGCTACACCTTAAGGAATCCTAATCCCTCTGAGCTACATGCTCTAGGGACCTAAACCTTGTCACCACAATAAATAGGACATGCTGGAGGGATAGATTCCTGTCCCAGAGACTTTCTATACTCTGGGACAAGCTATCCATCTATGTCAAGCAAGGTTCCTCATTAGTGCTCTTCAAGAAAAATCTTGATGAGTGGATGGGAAATAGGAAATACACCCCGGGGATCACTTCAATGGCTCTGCTCAACAGGGGCACAGGAAATAAACTTTCTTGGGTGGAGTAAGTCAAGGAACCTTGTTGGCTAGGCTTACTTCGGCCCATGGGCCGATAGCCTAGTACCTACCTATGAACCTATGAAGCTGCAGCCATCTCCACTCTAAAGTTTCTAACCTGGAAGCCTGCCCTGATGGTAGGTTTAATCTCTGTTAGATGGTTATCTAATTTACAAATTCTTATCTGCATTAAACTTTTCTTTATCTTTCACAAGGACAGATTAAGTCTCAGAAACAATCCTTCTTTTATTCCTCAAGTTGTCTCTGAATTTATTCTTAATTAATCTGTACTGAATTGTGTTTTCTATCCTGACTGTCAAAACAAAGGTGAAATGATTTTTCACTGCCTGACCATTCACAGCCAACTGAGATTTTTTTTTCTGTATAAAAACCAAAGATTTCAGGAAATCTAATCAGGTTTTTGTTTGTTATGAAGGTCAAAAAAGTCGGCTAGTATCTAAACAAACTATATTTAGATGGTTTCCCTTTTCCATTGAGTTCTGTTAGTCAAGTCATGACATAAATTTGTCTCAAAAAGGTCGAGGCTCATTCTTCTACAGCAGTTGCCAAATCCAGGTCTTTCTGGAAAGGGGTGCATTCGGTCTCTATATTTAAAAAAGAAAGAAAAAATATATATATATATATATATATATATATATATATATATATATATATATATATATGTGGGTCCCCTTCACATTGTTGACATTTCAAAATGCTGAATTTCATATAGCCGAGACCATATGATCGACATTTGAAATGTCGACAATGCGGAACTGGCATCTCCGTACAGTGTGGCATGGAAAGATTTCCATTCCTGCACTTTAGTGCGATCTCAGAGTTGGTATATTTAAGTTATGGGGGATGTGGGGGTGGATCCCCCCATTGGGGGTGCAGGGGGGCTTGCCCTCCTGCTAGCAGTGTTTAGGTAAGTGTTTGTTGTTTTTTACTTTTGTTTTTCATATGTTCGACATTTCAAACATCTCTCGAACATATGAAGTATATCCATATATATATATATATATATATATATATATGGGTCTACTTCAGTAAACTGACCTCTCATTTACCTGATCCCCACTTGGCCAGCATGAAATGACTGATAACTTCAGAAGACCGACATCTGGAACACTGACTTTTCACGTGAGGTAAGTAAGCACTTGGCCATCCTGTTGAACTTTGCCCCTTACCCCCTGTGGTAGTTCGATCTCAGAGTTGTATATTTAGTTAAGGGGGTGGGGGGGGCAAAGCCCCCTACATTAGTGGATTTAGTTTTGTTTAGTTTTTTTATTCGGGATGGCCAAGCAGTTACTTACCTTGCATGAAAAGTCAGTTTTTTGGATGTTGGTCTTCTGAAGTTGTCGGTCCTTTCATCTTGGCCAAGTGGGAGTCGGGTAAGTGAAACTTCAGTCTACTGAAGTAGACCCATATGTGTATATATATATATATATATATATATATATATATATATATATATATATATATATGTATATATATATATATATATATGTGTATATGTATAGTAGAAGCAGTACCTTGGTCCTTTACTTTTACAAAACACTACATGTTGGATTCTGTTTTGAGAGCCAGAGCAGGCTTCACCAGGGCTGTTCTTCAGGCAGTCCTGGACTCTGAACTTTTTCCATCCATTGTTTTTCTTTAAAATCTCTGACAATCATCCATATGTAATGGCTACTGCAACAGTAATCAAATGAAGAACATAATTCAGTTGTCTAGTTTACATACACTTACAGTAGATGTTTGAATTAATCACTGTTGTAGAACTAACACCCTCCCACCAGCGTCATTTTTATTCCCTTCTCTGTCCAGGGTGGGGTGTTCTTCTCCCTTTTTTCTTTTCTGACATGACTTTACTCAGAGGATTAGGTTTCAGCATCACTGTTTTGGGCAAGAAAGCTATATGCTTTAGCATGTCTACATGTCCCTCTCAGATTGCATCATCATTTTATGTCAAGGGCAGATACATGTCATGTGAGGAATGAGCCTGAAACTTTGTAGACTGGCCAGATTACAGTATCCTTGGCAGAATATGTCCCATATCTAATGGCTACTGTAACCACCATCTACTCAAACATCTTCTGTTATGGTAAACAAACTACACAATTCTATTTCTTATTTGTTTATCCATGTGCTGCTCAGATGTAAATACTGTATACAGCTCTTTTTTTTTGTTGTTGTTGTCTGATTGTGTGATTTTTTTTTTTAAAGATTCTTTTTTTTTTTTTTTTTTAAAGCTGATGATTAAAAAACATAACCACAGTTTACAGCTGAAAGTGATAGGGTATGGGCACTGGGAGGGCAAACATGTGGGCTGCCTGGGGAATCAAACCCCACAATTATAACTCTGCCTCCCCTGGAAAAACCTAGCATTTCTGACTCAGTCCTTGCTGAATTGCTGTATTAACTCATTAACACCTAATGCCGCACATCTAGCAGCTTACACACATCCTGCATTTCAGAGTATTTTCTGAAAAGTAAACTTAAAAAGAATAAGATAAACAAAAGGAAATATTCTTGGAACAAGATACGCTATAAAAACTGTACAGATAGCAATGAAGTACTCTTTGCAATCATAATAGTCAGTGCATTCATAGTCTTTCCATAACTATTACAATTTATTATAATGTATAAATCCACCAAATTATATTTTTTTGCTAAACTTTCACAAACAAATTGTCATAGCTTGGAAACTGTATAATCTAGACAAATATTGTTAGAATATTTTTGTTAGCCAAATATAAACTTTCACATAACAAAAAGAAATTCCTCTGAGTGCATATTTATCAATATGTTTTCAGAAATATGAAAACATATGCTTAATTGGATATTTAGTGATATAAGGGCAGGATTCACGAAGCCTCTGTGTAAGAGTTATAACTCTTACACGGAGGCTGCAGTTAAACGGAGTGATGTCAGCATGCTTTGCATATTCATGAGAGCATGCTGAATCACACCTAAGGCTAACACGGTCCGTGGAAGACAGTAGGGGGCGTGTCTGTAGGCCGAGCCCTGCAAGCGGACACGCCCCCAGAAGAGTAAAAGTGCCCAAAGTAAACACCCACAACAGAGGCCATGGAAATGTGAATAAACACAACACAACACATGCCCCCACAGACTATGAACATAAAATATATAAATGAACATGTTATATATTTTTTTTTAAATCGTAAAGATGTTTGCCCATGAGTGCGCTCGTTTGCGCGGGCGTGCCCGTAGCTCAGCCACAGTTAGCAGTTAGTAGAAAAGGATATAAGAACTAAATATGCAAAGTAAGCCAAGAAGCAATAGCGTAGCGGTAGAGATGTCGGCTGAAGAGCAGACATTCATGGTTCGAGCCACCACAACATCAATTTTTTTTTTTAGTAAAATAAGCACGAAACAAGTCCCTGACAAATATGTACACATATAAAATTATATTTTATATTAAATGTAATGAAATAGTCCATTTATATTGAAGAAATGTGAGATAAGAAAACAATAAAAAATGTGAGATGTGACTATAGCTGAGCTACAGTTTAACAAGGTGAGTGCATCTGCCCGTAGGTGAGCAGTGGTTTAACAGGTGCAAAATGAGTGCCCATAGGTGAGCAGTGGTTTAACACGCTGAAACTGTGTGCCCCTAGCTGAGCTGAGCGTAATATGCGTGCTAACAGCCAAATGAAGCATAAACCAGGGTAATCCGTTTGTGCGGAGCTGCGCACCGCGCAAACAAGCTAACCGACAGGCAACGTTGAGCAAGCTGTAACAAAACTGCCTTTACACAGACACACCCCCTAGCCTGTCTAGACAGTCATAAAATATAAAAAGCAGTGGCCAGGTTCGAACCCAGGATACCATGCACCATAGTCAAGGTACTGAACGACTAAGCCATGACAACTGCACTTAGAAATGCAGTAATAGCAAATATATAAGAATGAATAGAAAGTGGAGCATGACAAAGCAGGTTTTGTGAAGTTGATACAATTCCAAAATGGCCAATCACAGATAAGTGCGGGAAAAACGGCATATATAAGCCCCATAGGTGGGAATACACAGCATAAACGATTGTAGAACTGACTTGCAGCCAGAATGTCAGGAGTAGGAGAGGGTAGTTGCTTTCAAGCACAGAGGTGGGGCATTGAGGAGTCCAGATACATGGTCTGGCTCCTAGTCCACAATCATGAGGCCCAACTCATGCAGGGCCAGGTCCTGTGGGGAGCATATAGGGCTGAGGCGTGGGACCGGTTGGCTCATGATCTCACCAGTGCCACAGGGATTCCAAGGACTGGTGAGCAGGTCCATCACCACCATGCAGACCAGAAGAGACTCAAGCAGGACCAATTGAACCTTTGGATCCAGGAGGCCCGGCAAATGCCCAACGCCCCACTACTGAGTAAGTTACATTTAATTATGTATGTAAGAAATTAAATTAGCTGATATTATGGAGATGTGTATTCCAATATTACTTAATTTATATTACAGCTGCAGGTGTCCGTTCTGCGAACCGCAGAGCCTATGGCGATAGGCTGGTGCGGTTGCGCCACCAGGCAGGTCAGTAATCCACTCCCAGTAACTGTGAAGAAATATAAAAGTATGACAGTTAGCAAAAGAGTGCAGTGTAGTCACTAAGTAAAAAAATGTGCAAGTAACAGTGTAAAAGTGTTTGCAAGTATTGCTTGATTACAAAAGTGTGTTGCAGTCTGTAATCCAAACAGAAAAATGAAAATGTCTGAAATAAAGTCTGAAATAAAGATGCCCCACCTGTAATATAATAGTACACAACCTGCAGCAGGCTGAAAAGTACAGCTGCAGAAGATGAGCAAATCACATGTGTGAAATATATCCCTGTTGAAATACTGAAACATGACAGAAGTGAGACTGCTGGAAAGGATTGTAATAACTACAGGTAAAACATGTCAATAAAGCCTAGAAGTAAGTACCATCCTGAATAGTAAAATGAAAACAAGTGAGAGAGTGTGAGAAAGAGTTATGAATCCACCAATAAAGTAGTAATAACCCCTGAATAAAGTATACTGCAGTCAGTACAGAATGAAATGAATGTGACAAGTAGAACCAAACTGCGAAATGTGTTCAAAGTGTTGCTGCAGCTGGAATGCGTATCCCAAAATCTAGATATGTTGCTCTCAGTCTGCAATATGCAGATAGTATGATTGTCTGAAATATCAAACATCCACAGTTGTCTATAGCTATATAAAGCAAATGTAGCAGGATGATGTAGCTGAACAAAGCCAGATATGAACGTGTATGAATAACAATAAAATGTATATTGATGTAGCAGTAACAGTCCTAACACCAAATTGAAGTAGTTATCATATAAGAAACTGTAGTTAGAACAGTAGTGTGTATATATATCTGTAGCTATTAGAAATGTACAGCATATGTATTGGTATTCGAAGGTGTTAATATTATTTTCTTCACCCCACCCTATAACCACATATAATCCATTCCACGTGAAATTGGTATGTGCAATCACAATTAACACCCCTGGACATTTGTCCTGTTGGGTCATAAATATTTCATGTACGTTGATGCATCTGCCCTGTTCATACATCCAAACCTGATGGCCTGTTGCCATCAATCAACCCTGCATGTTGTTGGACTGTGTATTGCTGTTCCAATTATGCATGTGTTATGCTCGCTGTTCAATGGTGTGAATATCTGGGTGTTTGGTTAATGGGAATACTAATGCATGCTGTTACAACTAATTGCGAATGGCATTGTATGTTACTAACCCAAACTGTCATGACATAATGCAAAACATAGGACGACAGGGAAGGCGGGTTCCAGTGGACCCACCTATCCCACCTCAGCTGGCGAGTGCACCTGGCACTAGTGCCCAGTCTAGACCCTCCTCCGGTGGCCCTGTGCCACCTGCGGGTGGAAGCGCTGCAGGGGATGGGGCTTATCCCCCCTCTGCAAGTGTGGCCGGAGGAGAACCACCACTCACCCTCCGTAGCGTCCGGACTGTGGTGCGTAGGGAGATCCGGGACTCTGTTCTTGGGCCCCTACACCAGCTTGAGGCACAGGTGGCACAACTTACGGGCATGCCTGTTGCCCGGCCTACACAGCCCCCAGCACAGCCCCGTCCTGGGCAGTGAAGGAACAGTGGCAACTGCCCATGGGTGGGGATATCAGTTCCACTGTTGCCATCTGTGGGCTCATGGGCTCTGGATATCCAAACCTCCATCCCCGTCAATTGTATAACCCTCCCACACGTGTCATACACCGCCTCTGTATGCATCTTGTTTGTCTTGTCTGTTGACCTACCCAACCTACCTCCCCAGCTATACCGACTTCCTTCACCTGACATACCACTCTCACCTGAAAAAAAAAAAAAAAAAGGGCACTCTGTACCCACAAAAAAATTACGCCCCATACATAGCTGCCCATTTCGCACATATGTCTGCTGGACATGGAAACTATCAATTACAATTGGCTGTACAACAAGTATTATTGTTGTCCTGACACCTCTCTCAGGGGTGGAAGGTTTCAAATGTCACACCAAATTACATACATATGCACAGCTGTTGCTGATGAAGAAATGGGCAGCTATGGGCCTTACCTACATCCCTCCTGCAAAACCCGAGCTTGTTTCCCTACTGTCTTATCCTCTTTGTGACCCCTTTTTCACCACTTTCCTGTCTCCCCATTTTTTCTTTCAAAGAAAATAGCGCGGTTATGTGCAAGAGTAAGCACGTTTAAGCGGTTGTAAGCGGGTGTGCACGGGTGTGCGCAGAGCTAAACGCCAGTGCGCATGTGTGAGCTCCGCTCAAACCAGCGCTAACCCGGTTACAACTGCTTAAAAGTGCCTTAGTCACTCTGATTGACAGGTCCTGTAGTCAGTTCAAAAGCAAAATAAAATCCCACTGTCAGTCCCAAACCCAGGACCTTGGAAACACTAGTCTGCATGACTTACCACTAAGCCATGACTGCTATACAAGAACATTGTGCTAAAATAAATATATCATGTAATAGTAGGAATGAATGTAAAGGGAATATAGGATGTGTAGTACACAAAGCATGTCATGTATATTTACTGTCAAATCTAGTGGATATCTATGATAGTAGTGTGTGAACAGAAACAGCCATGCTAGTTGGTAGCTAGTAGGTAATAATGCCACTGTAGCACCTTGCAAGCCACACACATACTCACAGCAGGATAATCACTGCCCATACCCCTCAACCTCTTACAGGAACACATCCGAACCAAGTAATAAAATATGTGGAGCAAAGGGCCAAAACCAGGGACACATTACAAATAATGTTACAACAAACTTAGACAGTTCAGAGAGTAACATGTTCTGCATTTTGTGGGATGTTTGGAAGGGTATGAAGTCTGAAACTTAAATGTTTGTCACTATATTCTGACTTGAGCCCAGAGTGATTTGCCAGAAAAAGCTGTGCATGAGATATTGACCAAAATATGAGGCAGAAATGTGGACAACCTGCAAATATTTGTACATATGAGAGGTTTGACACCACCATATTTGAATAGTTAAAATTTTTTTCCAAATCCCCCAATTTTTTTTGTTTTTTTTTTTTTTTAAAATCTTTTCCTTGGGAAAACAATCAATTCCTTTTAATTGTAATTTTTTGGGGCTACTGCAAAACCAAAGTAATCCAAAATTTGGAAAAGAACAATTAAAATTCCAAATTTTTTTGGGCCAAAAAAATTTTTTTTTTTTTTTTTTTTTTTTTTTTTTTTTTTTTTTTTTTTTTTTTTTTTTTTTTTTTTTTTTTTTTTTTTTTTTTTTTTTTTTTTTTTTTTTTTTTTTTTTTTTTTTTTTTTTTTTTTTTTTTTTTTTTTTTTTTTTTTTTTTTTTTTTTTTTTTTTTTTTTTTTTTTTTTTTTTCTTTTCTTTTTTTTTTTTTTTTTTTTTTTTTTTTTTTTTTTTTTTTTTTTTTTTTTTTTTTTTTTTTTTTTTTTTCGCCCCCCCCCCCCCCCCCCCCCCCCCCCCCCCCCCCCCCCCCCCTCCCCCCCCCCCCCCCCCCCCCCCCCCCCCCCCCCCCCCCCCCCCCCCCCCCACCTCCCCCCCCCCCCCCCCCCCCCCCCCCCCCCCCCCCGCCACCCCCCCCCCCCCCCCCCCCCCCCCCCCCCCCCCCCCATAAATTAACAGTAAAGTTTGAATTAATTCACCGTTGGGAAAAATTTTTTAAACCGGGGGGCCTTTTTTAACCCCCGTCCAGGGGGGTTTTTTCTCCTTTTCCCAACATGACCCAACTCAGGGGGAAGGTTTAGCATAGGGGAAAAAGGGTTGGGCCTTGGTCATGTCCCCAGTTGCCAAAATTTTTTCCCAAGGGGCGGTACAGGCCCTTTAAATGAGCCTGAAAATTTTAAGCGGCCAATTAAACCTTTTGGCCAAAAAAGGCCCCAAAAGGGCCCAACCCCCACAAAATTTTGAGGAAAAAATTAAAAATTTTTTTTTATTTTTTTATTTTTGGAAATTTAAAATTTACTGAAAATTTTTGGGTTTTTGTTTCCCAATTTTATTTTTTTTTTAAAGTTCAAAGGTGTGTTCTAACCCAGACCAAAATGGGGGGGGGCCCTGGGGGGAAAAACCAGGGGTCCGGGAAAAAAACCCCCAAAATTAAATTTGTTGGAAAATAAAATTTTGCCCAGTTTGCAAAATTGCTGTATTAACTAATTAAAAAATGGCAAAAACAGTTAAAATTTTTTGAAGTATTTTTGAAAAAAATTTTAAAAGTTTAAATAAACAAAAAGGAAAATTTTTGGAAAAATTTAAAAACTGAAATAAAAAAGAACCTTTAATATAATAGTAAAAATGCAAAAGGTTTTTAAAATTAAAATTTAAAATGAAAATCCAAAATTTATATTTTTTGAAATTTTACAAACAAAGAATAGTTTGGGGAAAAATTGAAATAATCGGGAAAAATTTTTAATTTTTTTAAAGCCAAAAAAAACCCTTCCTAAAAAAAAAAAACCCTTGAGGAATTTTAAAAAGTTTTAAAAATAAAAAATAGTTAAGGGAATAAAGTAAAATTGGGCGGGACAGAAGTTGTAAATTTAAACCAAACTGCAAAAGGGGTGTTCAAATGTTTGAAACTGGAATGTGAATCCCCAAAAACCCCCTGGAAAAGTTGTCCCCCCCTGCAAAACCCCCCCAGAAAGTAAAACCCCCAAAATTAAACACCCAAAAAGGCCCATAAAGTAATAAACAAAAAACAATGAAGTTTGAACAAAAAAAAAAATGAACTTTTATTTTTTTTAAAATTTTAAAATGTTTTTTGAGTGCGCTTTTCCCTATCACCAAATTGAATTTAGAAAACATAAAAGGAAAAATTAAATTTAAGAAAAGTAGGTGTAAATTCGGTTTTAAAAAAGACGGGCTTTAGGGTTTGGAAATTCAATTTTTTTTTTTTCCCCCCCCAAAAAACCCTAAAAAACCCACATAAAAAATTTTTTTTAATTGAAAAGGGAAATTGAAATACCTTTTAAATTGGAAATTTGGTTGGGCAAAAAAAATTTTTGGGGCATGCTTGAGCTCGTTTAAAAATACATCCCCTGGGGGCCCGGGGTTTCCATCAAAAATTCCCCATGGTTTTTGGACGGGGTTTGCTGAAATTTCCCCTGGGGTTAGCTGCTTTTAAAAGGTGGAAAAGGGGTTTTTGGGTTAAGGGAAAAACCAAGGAAAGCGACAATTTAAAAAAGGGTTTTAAAGACAACCCCCCAAACCTGTCTGAAAAATTCAAAAATAAAAAAGGGCGGGCCAGGGGGCCCCAAATCCTCCCAAATTAAAGGCGGGCCATCACCGGGCATTTAGTCCCCAGTTCCCCCTTTGGTGTGAAAGGGGGAAAGCGCGCATTTTTGGGGTTATCCCTCCTCAAGTGGGGCCGGAAAAGGAAAAACCCCAAATTAAACCCTCCTTTTAGCGCCGGAAAATGTGGGTGGGGAGAGGGTTGTTCTTTCAAGCACAAGGGGGGGAAAATTAGGGCCAATCCGGGTTGGGCCCGGCCAAAACGGGGCCCCAAACCAGCCCCGGTCCTGGGGGAAAGGAAAGGGCAACGGGGGCCCGGGGGGGGATACCCAATTTCCAGGGGTTCCAAAACGGGTGGGGCCTAAAATGGGCCTGGAATCCAAAACCTTCCATCCCCCGAAAATTGGCCCCCCACGGTTTTCTTTTAATTATGATTTGTTTTCTTTTTGGGGTTGACCAAAAACCCAAAACCTACCTTCCCCGGGCCTATCCAAACTTCCTTCCACCGGACAAAACCACCCCCAAAACCTGAAAAAAAAAAAGGGAAAACTCTGTACCCACAAAAAAATTCCCCCAAAAACATTAAAGGTTTCCCCAAATTTTAAAAAAATGTTTGCGGAATAAACAAAAATTTAAAATTTGGCTGTAAACAAATAAAATTGTTTTGACACCCCTCAGGGGAAAAAAGGTTTCAAAGAAAAAATTTACTTTTAAATTTTCCCTGTTGCTAAAATGAAAAAATGGGCGCTAAAGGGTTAAAAACCTACATTCCCCTGCAAAAACCCAAAGTTTTTTCCCCTAATTTTTAAAAAAACCCTTTTGTAAATTTTTCCCCCAAATTTTGTTCCCCAATTTTTTTTTCTTTCAAAAAAAATGGAATGTGCAAGAAAGCCCCAAAGGGGTTTTTAAAGGGTGTTGCGGGCAACCCCTGGAATGTGACCCCCAAAAACCGGAAAAGGTTAAAACTGCAAAATCCCTTAGTTTTTTTCTAAAATTAAAAACACCCCTTTTGTCAAGTTAAAAGAAAAATTAAAATATGTAGTCCCAAACCCGGGATTGGGAAACGTGTTGAATAACTTAAAAGATATTTTTAAAAGAACAGTCCTAAAAATTAAATATTATCATTAAAAGTGGGAAAAAAGAAAAGGGAATATAGGTTTTAAAAAAAGTACACAAAGATTTTTTCAATTTTAATTTTTTTCTTCAAATCCCTATAATTTCCATAAATTGGTTGTGAACAAAAACCCCCCCGGGCTTTTTGGGTCCTTTTGGGTAAAAATTTTTGTACGTAGCATTTTCCCCGCCAACACCAAAAACCCTAACCCCGGATAATAAACCCCTTTTTCCCCTTTAATTTTTTCTTACAGGAAACCTCCGCCAAGGTTAAAAAAATTTTGGGGTGGGAAAGGGAAAAACCAGGGAAAACAATTTAAAATTTAATGTTACAACCCCAAACTTAGACATTAAAAAGGAAAAGGGAACTTTTCCCGCAATTTTGTGGGATGTTTGGAATATGAAGTCGGGCCCCCTTTTTTTTGGCCCTTACCTGCGGGGGAAGCCCGGGAGGGGTTTCCCCCCAAAAAAAGTGGGGAGGAGAAACCCCCAAAATATGGAGGCGGGTGGGAAACCAAAATTTTTCCTTGGGGCCCTACACCACCTTTTGAAAGGGTTAAACCGGGGCATGCCTTTTCCCCCGGTTACAAGCCCCCAGCCCCCCTCCGGGGAAAAATGAAAACAGTGGAAAAATGCCCATGGGGGGGGAATATAATTTCCAAAGTTGCCCATTTTGGGGGCCATGGGGGTATAAACCCTATCCCCCCAAATTGGTTCCCCCCACATTTCAAACCCCGCCTCCGAAAATTTTTTGGGTTTTTACCCCCAATTACCCCCCCCGGGGCAAAAACCGACCCCCACCTGAACCCCTCTCCCTGAAAAAAAGGGAAACTCTTACCCAAAAAATTCCCCCCCCAAACCCCATGGCCCCCAACCAAAATTGCTGCGGGTAAACCCCCTACAATTACAAGGCTTCCAAGGTTTTTGAATTTCCAGGGGGGAAAAAGGAAAGCCACACCAAATTACATAGGCCCCAGCGGCTGATAAAGAAAGGGAAAATTTTGGGCCTTACCAAAAAATTTGCAAAACCCATTTGTTTCCCAGTTTACCCCTTGTCCCCCAAACCACCCCCCCCACTTTAAAGAAGAGAAAGCGTTAAGGGTTGTGGGGTGTACCACCCCCACCAGTTACCCCCCCAGGAAACCCCCGGGAAAATGAATTGGAAAGGTTTAATCTTCAAAAGCAAAATAAAACCCCCAAACCTTTCACCCCCAAAAAACCCCAGGCCCAAACAGTATCCGCAGGGTTCCCTGCCCTTTAAAAGAAAGGGTTCCCAAAATTAAATATTTTAAATAGAGGTTTAAAATTAAAGGGAAATGGAATTTAGTACAAAAAGGCTGCATGAATTTTTAGCAAATCTGGGAAAACAATTGGGGGCAAAAAGGCCATCAATTGGTAGCAGTATAAAAAGTATGTGCCCCTTCCCAAAATCCACACAGGAAATATTTTCCCTTTCCCACCCTTTTAAGGAAAAGGCCCAAGAAAAAAAGGGAGCAAAGGGAAAAACCCAAAATTAAAATAAACAAAAAAAATTTGGCAGCAAAGATAAAGCTGAAAATTTGGGGAATTTTTGGAAAGGGAGGAACAAAACCCAAATGGCAAACAACCCCGGGTTTTTGCCAAAAAGGTAATGAAAAAATTCCCAAAAAGGGCAAAATGGGGAACCCTAAAATATTTGTCTTTGGGGGTCTGAACCCCATATTTAATATTAAGATGTGCAAAGGGGCAGGGGCCCCTTTTAAAGAAAAACTACGGGAAAGGTTTTACAAACTTTTGGGGAAATTGAAGCCCCAAAATTTTGCCCCATTAAAGGGAGGTTGAATTAGGTTGTACCCCCAAGTACAAAGAAAAGGTTTAAGGGGTTAAATGTATGTTTGGGGCAGAAAAAGTTAGGGGTTTTAAAATCCCCAAAATGGTAAACCCAAACCCCATGGGAAATGAATCTTCATAGGATAAAAAGGTTTTAAAAAATTGAATGTAATAAAATAAAAAAAAATAATAAATAAATATATTAAAAAGGGGGCAAATATTAACCATACAAGAGAAAGGCCCCCATTAACCCCAATGTAAGGAAAGAAAAAAACAAAAATATATATATGTAATTACAAAACAGTTAAAAGGAAAGGGAGAAATAATAAGAAAGAATCTACAACACAGGGTATGAGAGAAAACCCAAACCCACCCCCTTGTCCCACCCCCGGGTCCCTCCCCCTTTCTGAAACACCTTCTCCATATTTTTATAGAAATTTTGAAATCAATAAAGAACAGACAAACGGGCTATCTTAAAAAGGGTAAAATTGGTAAGGGTAATCAAGGGTCCCAAAAATGTACTCCCAGCCCACACATAATCTTTATTATAAAATAAGACAGAAAAACGAAAACGGGAACGGAAAAAAAAAATTTTAAAAACATCCAAACAAAATTAGAACAATAAATAAAATGGAATTTTAACGGGACAAAAAAATAAAAAATTAAAAAATAATTAAATAATACAAAAAGGGTTAAAATCTTAACCCCCTATATTTATTTTTATATATTATATAAATGGAAAGGGGGGGGAAAAGAAAAGGAATGTAATAATTTGAGTGAGGCACATGTGTACAATGTATTGAAAGGTCCCGGGTACAAAGGGCTTTTGGATTTTTAACAAGTTTTTAAAATGGTAAAAAAACCCCATTTAAAATCACCTAAACCAGAAACCAAAATATTTTGATTTTTAAAATTAATTTAAAAATTTAAAATTCATAAATGTTACAATACCCCAATGATATTAAAGGGGAATATTTTAAATCCCTAAAACATGGTATTTTTCAAAAAGACAGGTTGCAAGGTAGGGAAATGTAGGCCCTTGAAACCCCCACCCCAATAATGGTAATTATGTACCTAATGACAGTACGATTTTGGAGAAGGAAATGACTTTAACAAACTTTTGACAATCCCCCAAACTTTTAAAATTTTGCAAAATTAAATTGACAACACCACAGGTAACAATACCCCCAAACAGGGGTTCCCACCCTTTTCCCCCCTTTGTCACCCCCCCATACAAGAATTTAAAAACCCATATAAAAATTAAATTTTAAAATAAATATTTTTTTATAATAAGAATTCTTAAAATTTTAAAATAAAATATAATAAAAAAGGGAGAAGAAAAACCCCCCATGGGGACATTTTAAAATTTATTGCAAAGGTTGGTAAAAAGGATGGGTAAAATGAAAAAGGGAGTCCAACCCCTTTAAATTTTACACCGGGAAACCACCAAATGTGTTCCCCCCAATGGTCAGGGGGAACGGGGTATTGTGAAAAGTCCCCAATGATATTGTAATTATTTAATTGAAGGGTATTGTAAGGGGGTTGTAGTTTTGGAATTTTGGAGGTCCCTCCAAACCACTTGGCTCCCGGGTTGCCCCCAATGACGGGTAAAATTTTGGGAGAAGGCCAAGTGACATGACCAATTGGGGACTCCTTTAAAAACCATTAAAATGAAACGGGATGCCAAAAGGTCCCTTTCCCCCAAGGGGTTTTTAAACCCCCGGGTTTACTACGGTCCCCCCGGGAAAATTGTAACAAAATTTTAACATTAACCCTAAACCCAAAATGCTTTTTTGGGGAGAAGGGGGGGTAAACCCCCCACTGAAACCCTGCTCCACAATGTTGGCAAACCCCCGGGGTTTTCAGTAAATTATTTGTTGTTGTGTATAATAGGGCCATATGGAGGGAATTTTAAACCAGGGAAACCATAACCCCCGGGAAAAGGCCGGGTGGGTATCTGTGTGTCCCCTTGATTTTTAAAGTTTGAAGGGTTTTGTTTGTTGAAAAAATTTGATCCTTTTTTAGTGGAACCCATGCCTTCCCTTTAAAGGAATTTATCCTGTAGTGGGTTTATTTTTAATAAAACTTCTTTTGGGGGGGTTTTTACCGGACAGGTGCTGCCCGGGGATTCCTTGGCCCATTAGGGGTTGTGTTTTCCTGCTTTCTGGGGGTTTCCTAAAAACATTTGTAAAGGGGGGTTCAGCAGTGGGTTTGTCTTTTTTTGGGGAAGGGGGGTGAAAGGATAACCTGCCCTGAAAAATTTTGTAAAGTTTTCAGTGAAATTTTTTTTTTCAACTATAGTGGTTTTGCCGGTTTTTTGGAAAAAGGTTGGGTTTTTGTATTCCCTTGTTTTTAAAAGTTCCCAGGATTTTTGATGAGGTAGCCCTTACAGTCCTAGAAAAAACCCCCAGGAAGGGGGGGTTGTTTTGGACCCTTTGAATAAAATTTCTAGGGCGGGGGTTTTAAGACAGGAGTGTCCCGGGGGTTTCTTTAATTGGGTTGGCATGATCCGGGCCATTTCAGTTTTCCAAAAGCAGGAAGGGTAATTGTGGGTTGTGTTTCCATCCCAGTCAAAAGGTACCATGTTTTTAAAAGTGTAAATTTGCGGGAAAATTTATTCCTATATCGGTTTTTCCTTTTAGGTAAGGGCCCCCCCGGGGAATTTTTTTTACTCCAAGTTGAGGATGAGGAAGATAAAAACCCCAGAGGGGGGTCCCGGATTATGCTACTCTTTTTAAAGCCGAATGGAGGGGGGGCGGGCACTTGTGGCAAAAACCGGGCCTTTTCGGGTAAAATGACAAAGGAAAATTTTTAATAGGACAAAAATGGGGCAGGTAGAAAAATTCCTGAAAATTATTTAATCGGGAAATTTTTTTCGGGCAGGGCCCCGGAAATCCACACCCAACAGGTGGGCCCCCAGGTGGTGGGTTTGGCTATTTTTTTCCCCACCACCAAAATGGAGGGCTCCTGGGAAGTGGTCCGTCGGGAAAAAAAAGGGCAGCAAATGGCTTTATGAGGAGGCGGACCAAAACGCATGATTTTCGGGAAATGCCATAAGGGGGTATAAGGAACGGTGACATGGTGGTTAAACCCCCCATGTGGAGGGTTTTTGGGTTTTGTAGCTGAAACAAAGAAAATTGCAATGGGGATACCCAAACAGAAAGTTTGACCGGAAATGCCTTTGTATATTGCCCTGTTTTCCCAAGAACAATGGGCCGGTTTGACTGCATTAGTTTTAATTTGAAAGGTTTTTCCCTCAAAAAAGCACCCTACCTGTGGGTGATTTTGTAAAACTACCTTTAATAGTCGGGAAGAATGAAATTGGGTTTCATTTTGGGGTCCCCTGGTATCCATGTGGGGGTTTTGTGTATTTTTTAATATTTTGATATAATAGTTAAATTGTGTGCCTGTTTTGAAATTGGTGTGCTGTGTTGTTTTGTTTTCCATCTGGAAAATTGTGAAATGTGTGCCTGTCATTTTCCCTTTTCTGTGCAGGGGCAGGGGCCCCATGTGTGCATGTGTGCATGTGTGCACCTGTGCATGTGTGCATGTGTGCATGTGCATGGCACCTGTGCACCTGTGCACCTGTGCATGTGCATGTGTGCATGTACCAGTGCATGTGTGTGCATGTGTGCATAATGCACCTGTGCATGTGTGCGTAATGTGCGTGCATTGTTGTGCGCGATGTGCACCTGTGCGTGTGCATGTGTGCACGGTGCATGTGTGCATGTGTGCACCTGTGCATGTGCATGTGTGCATCGTGTGCATGTGCATGCATGTAGCATATTACTGCGTGTCTATGTGCGTAATATTGCATGTGCTACATGTGCATGTGCATGTCTGCACATGCATGCCCACCTGTGCATGTGTGTATGTGTGCATCACTGGTAATATTGTGTAGACATTGTAAACTGTGTTTCCTGTTTCCTCCCACAGGTTCTGGTGCTGCTCTGGTGTCATGCAGCAGGAATCTGAAGCAGGTGCCATGGGTACTGATAATGATGACATCCTGTGTAATGGCACAGGAAGGTATGCCAGGGTCAATCATTGGTCAGCCCGATTGACAGTACACAGCCAGTCAACCCCATCAATGCGCCACAGTTATCCTGCCAATACACCCTTTGTCACCAATGTCCCTAGGTGATGGACAGCATACAGTGGGCATTGACCAGGGTAATGTGGTATCTGTGGCACATGCCTCCCACACAGCAGCGCCATGGGCATGGCCCTGAGATGGTACCACACAGACAGAAGTCCAGGGTTCTCGGAGCATCCATGGGTGTACTGCCCTGTCAGACATACCCACAGAGGTCTTACCAAACCCTCAGCTATGTTTTGGGCTGTCATGCCGCGCAGTCACGTATGGAATGGTACACCAGACAGGGTCCAGGAGCTGACAGCATGTCGCACAGCCATGACTGACAGTATGCGTGACATTGCAGCTGCCATCCGTAATTTCACCGATGTCATAGACAGACTTTGTGGGGACATATTAGATCGGTTCCAGAACTACATGTCCATGAGCCAGGGCGATGGTGGATGGTTGAGGCGTTGACGTGGGTGTATGCCAGCAACAGCAGCAGCTGGCAGTCATCGCAGACGACAACAGGGCCGTGGCCGCCCCATAGTGCCAGCAGCAGCCCCAGCAATGCTGGGTCTGTGCTGTCATCAGACTGCCCTGTGATCACCGCGTGCGTGGCTCTCGCCAGGCCCGACAGGGATCTGTGTCCAGTCAATGAACACCTGCTTCTGATGACAGTACCCAGTCTGGGTTGGTACCGGATACGGTCTGTAGCACCCTGCAAGGTACAGGTACCGTGTCAGTGGCCAGAGACACTGATCTGTATGACCTGGCAGGTACAGTCTGTGGCTGTCCACAAACACTAGTATATGGCAGCCATGAGGTGGAACTGTGTGCATCCATACACACATGCAAATTGACAACACCTAGGCTACCGTATACACGCACACACTGCATCAACATTGCCCCACCTTTGTAGCTGCTGTCCCTCACCAACACACATACACATACATGTCAATTGGTGGTATCGTGGCTGACCCAGACATACCAAGTTCATACCCTGTGCGTATGGATGAAACTGTGCCACCTCCTGCAATCTGTAACATCAGTGCAGGTACAGGTTAACATGTTTGATGCACAGGTGACTACAGACGTGTAGTAATAGTATCATGTTGTTAACAGTACTGTGTGCTGAAATAATTGTGGGTATATCACAGCATGCCTGATGCAGTAAGGGTATGATTGTCATGTACTGTTGTCTACACCCCATGGTAAGTACCATAGTGTATCATCTGCACATGTTGGCATACTGGTGGTAAGGATGTCAACAGAAGGCTACATACATAGGTAGCACAGGGGATAAGGTAATGAAAGTATTAATACGCAATGACATGTAAACTGCAAGTGGCATGTTGCCCACACTGACTCTGCAATGCGGATGTTTGAGGATGTTGATATGTGTGCAGTACTACGACTGGTAACAGGACACACAGGAGCACCCTAGCACTGCAACCTCACATCTCATACCATGCTAGACAGCCCCAATACACAAAACTAACTGTCACAGGAGGAGAGTCCCCATACATGTCAGGGATACTGTGGTGGCAGGCCAGGCAGCATACATCCTACTAAGTATGGAACCACTGAGTGAAGGCTCAGTGTCTGTTATTTGACATGTGTATTACTGCAGGTATGAGCACATGGGTTTCCATCCAGTTATTGTACATCCTGATGGTACATGGTCTGTACACTTGTGTGTGCTGAGACTGGACCCTAGCCATCTGACCTGTGTATTTCCATGTACATGTGCATAGTGCCTGCATATTTGCAGTGTTACCTACTGGAAGTGGTACAGCTTGTTTGTTGTACAATGGACTACATGCAGCCCTGCTTACTGTAGCTTTGTTTGCATGCATGTTTGCTTGCAATTACCCTGGAATACTGATCCCACCTGCAATGCATAGTTACAGAGCTTCTGTGGACTCCTAGTGACATCTGCATAGCTTACTATATGTATGTTCATGTCTCACTTGACAGAACGTCACTGTTTGTCCTGTTCACATGTACGTTGCCTGTGACACATTGCATATGACTTACCTGGCATTTGTCCACGTGAGCAGTCATATATGCCACTGCTAACTAATCACAGGCACTACACCCTCACATACTCATCTTCTGTTGAACCACCTGCTTCGCTAGGGACGGCTTGCACCTGTCACCCCTGGGCTTTGGGATATTGGCAAAGGCTCTTGCTACCCCCATAGTGCCTTTCTTAGGCAAGGCTCAAATGACAAACCCACCTTCATAGGTATCACAAGGGATAAGAAACTAAGAGTAATGCTACTCAATGCCAGAAGTCTAAACCTCAAGATGCATGCACTCAAAACTCTCCTTAGCATGGAGAACATCGATATCTGTGCAGTAACAGATACCTGGTTCAGGGCTACTGAGAGCACCCCAGCACTACCAGGTTATACCTCATACCATGCTTTTCAGCCCCAAAACCTGGACCGAACCACAAAAGGAGGGGGGGTATTGATATTCATCAAAGATACCCACACCTCCAGGTTGGTGGCAAAGCACCAAGCATCAGAGACTATCCATGTGCAACTAACAATGGGTAAAACTGCCTTCCAGGTTATAGCCTGCTACAGACCACCCTCCCAAACCCAAGAACCACATTCGGCCTTCCTGAGAACAGTGGAAAATATGAAGGTCTCTCCAAACACCATTATATTGGGTGACTTCAACTACCCAAACATAGACTGGGAGCATGACTCTAGCTCCAACACCCTAGCCCAAAGATTCCTAGAATATATGAACTCAAATGCTATGGAACAACTTGTTACCACTCCCACAAGAAGGGAAAACATACTGGACCTGATCATCACCAACATGGGGACTCTATGCTCCAGACCAGAAGTGTATCCCTCACTGGTAAGATCAGACCATAAACTAATCTCACTGGATATTCACATCCCGACCCCACCCTCTGCCCAGAAAACCACAGTGAACAACTTCTCTAAAGCAAATTCACACTCCTCAAAACTGAGGTGGAAACCTTCAAAGCCCCTGGGCCTGTTGAAAATACGGACCAGACCGCAGATTCCTCTATAAATGCATTCTATGGACACCTTCAGGAATGCATGGATCATGCGATCCCGAATAAAACCAAGACCCAATCCTCCAAAGGCAGACGCCCTGTCTGGTGGACCCCAGCCATAAACAAACTATACAATAGAAGGAGGAAGCTACTAAATGATACAGCAAAATCCCAAAAAGGGAAGGCATCACTGATCAGTATTAGCAAAAAACTACGGGCACTCATAAGATTGTCTAAGGCCAGCTTCGAGAGAAATTTAGTTATGTTAGGAACCTGGGTGGTAATTCCCAGATATGCTCAGAGGTCGTCCAAAATGTCAATAGAAACACCAAACCCACAGACATTGCCAACATCCTAGCTGACAGGTTCAGCGCAAACTCCCCCCCCCTCCACACCGAAAGGGCAAATATTTATCCCAGCAGAGTGCTGCCCCATTGACATCTCAGATGTTCAGGTAAGAGCCGCCCACTCCATAGCAATAAACACTGCATCAATGGGATCAGACAGTGTCCCGGGCTGTGTCCTACATGAACTCCAAGAAGAGCTACACCCAAACATAAAACTACTGTTCAATCCCAGCCTTACTACAGGATATGTGGCCAAAGAGTGGCGTACAGCAACAGTGGTTCCTCTACAGAAAGGTGGTGCCTCAACGGATCCTGGACACTATTGCCCCATAAGCCTGACTAGCTTGGTCTGCAAAGCTATGGAAAGGATCGTCATGGACCTCATAAATAAAGATATTGGGGACCTACAGACACTGGATCATACCCAGTTTGGCGTTGTTAAGTGCAGATCCTGCCTCTCAAACCTGGTTGATTTCTTTGAAACAGTCACCAAGGCCATTGACGAGGGGAAGGTGGTCCACACTGCCTACCTGGACCTCGCAAAAGCCTTCGATACAATACCCCACTCGGGCATTCTAGAGAAGCTCACCAGCTTAAATATAAACCCCTATGTCACTAGATGGATTGCACACTGGCTCAAGGACAGAACCCACATGGTTAGAATTGCTGGAGCCATGCCAGACTCCAAACCAGTTACAAGTGGTGTCCCACAAGGCTTCCTGGGACCTCTCTTGTTCGGTATATATTTATCGGAGGTACAGGCCAACATGGAAGGACTGTGGCTGACCAAATTCGCAGATGACTGGAAACTGGCCGCCATAATCAACTCTCCAGCCAACACAAGCATCCTCCAAAAGGGCCTCATAGAAACAGACAACTTGTGCCAGAGCCATGGCCTCAAGCTGAATGCCAAAAAGTGTATAGTCATCCCTTTTGGCAAAAACAAAGTGCCCACAAAGTACCACATAGGTGGTAATCCATTAAGTACAGAAGAAGTAGTTAGGGACCTGGGGACCCAAGTTGATAGCAATCTCTCATTTGACAACCACATGGCCAAAGTGGTTAGAAAAACATTTTATATAGCTCACCTCATCATGAAGGGATTCACATCTAGATCAGGGGAGGACATCGTGCCTCTTTACTCATCCCTCATCAGGCCCATAATTGAGTACAATGCCCCTGTTGGGATGTACCTTACCAGACACCTGCAGCAACTGGAAAGACCCCAAAAGTACCTCACCAAGAGGATCAAAGTGCTCAAACAGATGCCATATGCTGACCGGTTAAAGAAACACCAGCTCTACTCAGTGGCATACCGCCTGTTCAGAGGCGATCTGTGCCTGATGTATAAAGCCATGTCAAACCCGGAATTAATGGGCATGCTTCACCTCAGAATATCCAAATCCCATTGAGCTACACGCTCGAGAGACTTGAACCTCAGCACTGAAATAAATAGGACATGCTGGAGGGACAGATTCATAACCCAGAGGCTCCCTTCACTCTGGAATAAAATCCCAGTCCAGGTTAGGCAGAGTCCCTCATTGACTCTCTTCAAGAGGAATCTTGATGAGTGGATGGGACATCGTAAGTTTACCCCGGGTATCACTTCTGTGTCACTGTTAGACAGAGGCACAGTATACTAACCTCGAAAAAGGGCATAGCAAGATAAATTTACAATGGATAGCGACAGCCAAACACATTCTGGCTAGGTTTATAAATGCCCTAGGGCAGATAGCCTAGTATGAACCTATTAACCTATGAACCTATGTACCTTGCTCCCCATTGGCCCTATGTGC
The DNA here is from genome assembly GCF_019279795.1 of Protopterus annectens. Taxonomy (NCBI): domain Eukaryota; kingdom Metazoa; phylum Chordata; order Ceratodontiformes; family Protopteridae; genus Protopterus; species Protopterus annectens. The sequence continues at coordinate 142,441,175 of NC_056737.1, forward strand.
TGTTAATCACCATGGCAATCACAATACTATGGTAGCATGTGCAAAGGTCAGTTGTCAGTCACCTCTATGGTACAGTTGTGGAATATGTGGGTCATGTGGCAATGTCACAGCTGCCACATGTACACAGTCAACCCTCTCCCCTACACATGGATGTACAACACATGTATGAGATGGAACCACATAGCCAAACTGGGGACTAAGCACTCTGAACCCAGTACTGGCATAACCTGTCAGGTGGCATGAAATACTACAGTGACTACAATACCAGTCTGATGTAGACCTACACTGACAGCAATACAAGCACGTGAACACACTGGGCCATTCGTGGAGCCTAACAATAGCATCCTGCCTGAGCGGCAGACACCTCTGCAGCTGACATACAGGCATACGTTATGCCAGAACACATCACGCATAACACATAGCACACAAATCCTGTGTGCCAAACAGTCACAGCCTGTACGGCTAGACAACACACCTGCTACAGTTGTGTTAGGTACCTTTATTGTCCAGTACAGTGAGGTCACGCTCACCAGGCTGGACAAGGTGAAGGTCACAGTGATATGCCCGTGGGGCACTATGGTCCACCACATAACACAAGCATACAGGTCAGTCAGAGGCATGGACACATATGACTCAGTCATTGTCCATGCCACTATGGCTGACTTGTGATGTACCTCCCTGGACTACATGATAGGAACATGGAAGGGCTCTCTGAGCATGTGGCACAGGCTGGTATGACCCTGACCTTGGTTGGCATCATACCCTCACCAGGAATGCTGACGTATTACTGAATGCTGATGAATTACTGTAGCTACAACACCCTAGCTGAAAGGTTCCTAGCATGTAGTCACTGCATTGCTATGGAACAACTTGTTACCACTCCCACAACAGGTGAAAACATGCAGCACCTGTTCATCAACAACATGTAGACTATATGCCCCAGACCAGATGTGTATCCCTCGCTGCTAGGGTGATACCATCTACATATCACACTGTATATACACATACCACATGCAGCACCCACACAGAAGACCACAGTCATAATGTTATCCAGTGCAAATACCATGTATTCACATGTGGCAGGCATCAGACATGGTAACTATTGAAGGTCACAGGTACATACGTGTATTTGGCACACACATTGCCATTACTGGTTTAATCGATGTCATGCATTATTGTGAACAACAACCCACACACATGGGCATTGTGTGTGACAAAAACACACGTGGCATGTCTGGAATCCAATGCCATAACTAACTGTGCTATGACAGTAGTGAGAGACGCAGTAGCAGAGCGTGCTATTTGCATTACTGGGAGATTTGCCCTCTTCCGCTGTACTTGTAGGGTGCTGACATCATCTCTGTGTAGAGATTGGAGTATGCAGCAGCTGGTGTGTTGTACTGGTTAGCAAAAGGGTCAGTTTTCTCACACATGTAATTGCACACACACTACTTTTACCCTCTCCCATACACACTTGTTATTTGCAGGATTTAAACCCCTACCTAACTATGTTATGACACTCAAGACGGACGCATTAGCGGAGCACGCTATTCACATTATTGGGAGGTTTTCCTTCTCCTGCTGTACTTATAGGGTGCTGACATCATCAGTGCTTAGAAAGGGGAATGTGCATCCTGTAGTGTGTTCTCCTAGTTGCCAAAAGGGATATTTCTTTGATACAGACTTGCACACACACTGAGCATTTGCAGGATTCAAACCCCTACCTAACTATGTTATGACACTCGAGACAGACGCTTTACAAGAGCGTGCTATTCGCATTACTGGGAGGTTTTTCTTCTCCTGCTGTACTTATAGGGTGCTGACATCATCAGTGTTTAGAAAGGGGAATGTGCATCCTGTAGTGTGTTCTCCTAGTTGCCAAAAGGGATGTTTCTTTCATACAGACTTGCATACACACTAACCCCCCTCCACACACACTGAGCATTTGCAGGATTCAAACCCCTACCTAACTATGTTATGACACTTGAGACGGACGCATTAGCGGAGCATACTATTCGCATTACTGGGAAGTTTTCCTTCCCCTGCTGTACTAGGGTGCTGACATCATCAGTGTTTAGAAAGGGGAATGTGCATCCTGTAGTGTGTTCTCCTAGTTGCCAAAAGGGATATTTCTTTCATACAGACTTGCATACACACTAACCCCCTCCACACACACTGAGCATTTGCTGGCTTTAAACCCCTACCTAACTATGTTATGACACTCGAGACGGACGCATTAGCGGAGCGCGCTATTCACATTATTGGGAAGTTTCCCTTCTCCTGCTGTACTTATAGGGTGCTGACATCATCAGTGTTTATAAATGGGAATGTGCATCCTGTAGTGTGTTTTCCCAGTTGCCAAAAGGGACATTTCCCTCAAACAGACTTTCACACACACCAACCCCACTCATCCACCCACACACACACACTGAGCATTTGCAGGATTCAAACCCCTACTTAACTAATTTATGACACTTGAGGGAGACGCATTAGCAGAGCGTGCTATCCGAATTAGTGGGCATTTGTTCTGCCCATGCAGTATTTATAGGGTGCTGACATCATTATTTCTACAGAGGTATGTACATCTAGTACTACCTGTCAGGTGGGGGATAGCATATATATGCATTTTCAGCCACCTACGTCAGGGTCAGATATGCACATCGCACTGGCAGGTTATGTTTTATACCATGCTTCGTGACCACAGGACCTGTAACACACAACACAACCAGTCCTGACCACCCCTCCCACATCCAGGACACACACTTTGCTTTCCTGGGAACAGTGCCAAGATATGCAGGTGTTCACATACACCATTCCAGTTGTTAACGTCAGGTACAGGCATATTGTGTGGGAACTACTCAGGCCTCTACAACATTACCCTACAGCCACTACAATTTGTGAGTCCATGTGCTATGGCAGAACCACTCACGACAGCCACAAGGGGGAATACATATTGCACCTGACCATCTACAACATGGGTACTCACTGTTCCACACCAGAGGTAGACCACCATTGTTGATATCTGACTATACCCACCTTTCCCTGCCCATCCATATCCCATCCCCACCCCCAGGCAAGGTTGTCACTGCAAACAAACTGTATTTATCAAAAGCAGACTTTACACTTGTGAAGACTGGGGTTGAAAACTTCAAAGGACCCATGCTGGCGGAGTATACAGGCCACTCTGCATAATCCTTGACAATTGCATTCTATGAGCATGTGGAAGGTTTGCATTGATCATGCTATCCCAAATATACCCATGACTGCTCCACAACAGGACACCTGTCAGATGTACACCAGCCATATATGAGCTGTCCAACAGACAGAGTGAGCTAATACATTGCAGAGCAGTAGCCCACAGAGGGAGGACATCTCTGAACAGTACCAGCATGACACTTCAATCCCTCATAATCATCACGACACAGTCTTGACAGTGAAATTGTCCAGACAATGCAGATAAGGCTCCCCTCAGTCTGTTATTGACACCCACTTACTGTTAGAGGTCCTCAGCAACCCTCTTCCAGCACACACCAACAACATGGCTGTGGCTTAGCAAATTCAAACCCTGGGATCTCCACTGTGTCCCTGCTTGACAGAGGCACAGCACACTAGCCTCACACAGTGCCTTATGTGACCTACTTTACAGTGGCACAGTAGCCTACTGTACTGGGGAGGCAGACGCCAAGCTCACTCTGGCTAAGCTGTCATTCCCTAGGGCAAACAGCCTAGTGTTGACCTCTACACCCATATGTTTAATTGTCAGATGCACATTATTTGTTGTTGATAGACTGTTTGCAGGTCTTTATTGCCATAGCATTCCCTGTTTGTATGAACAACTTGTGTATCTGTGGAAGATGTTTGCATATGGGAGGGATCCACTATATCAATATGTCTCTGTAGTCATTTAACTGTGTGCACTGGGCAGATTGCTGTAATGTGGTTGGTTCATGGAATAACACGTACAAATACCAGATATGTGTGGCCAACTGCTAAACTGAGATTTGGCCTAAGTGTGTGAGCATGCCCAGTTCAGCCTTCCCATGGCATGTTGTCTGACATATGTCTCATTTATCAAAGTGTGAGCATGCCCAGTGTGAGCTTTCCATATGTTGAACTCTGCAGCCCACCACATTTGTCAATGAGTGTGAACTTCAACAAATATCTCCCGTTTATGGTTGTGTGTTGTGTGTCATGTTGTGTAGTTACTGTCCAACTGCTTTGTGTGTGAACACAACAGGGATTATACTGTGCCTGCAGGGTTTGCATGGGATACTTTGCATACTGTTGTCAACATCCTTTCATACTGACCTAACACTGTAGTACCGTATAGTGTACTGGTTCAGTACTTTCACTGTGGTGGACAGTATCCTGGGCTTTAGTCCTATCACTGCTTTACAGTTCCATAGTGAGCACAACAGCCTGGTTAGGGGCCAGTTGTGCACATCTGACCATGTTGCATTATGTTCAGATATGAACTACTTAAACCAGGCTTGTCCAACATTGGTAGTGTATTCCACAACATAGGTGTACATTTGCAAACATTAGCGATGTGCTTTAGGCCATTTCTAATGCTAGTCGGAGAGTGTGTTCGTCCTTCGACACACATTGTAAGTGGAGTTTGCCATGACATATGTCATGGTTAGTATACTGTGCCTCCATCTACCTGTGACATAACAGTGATACCCAGGGTAAACCTACCATCTCCCATCCACTCATCAAGATTCCTCTTGAGGAGAATCGATGAGTGACTCTATGGATAACCTGTACTGGGAGTTTACTCATGAGTGGGGTGGCTTCTGTGTTATGGATCATGCAGTACAGCTTGTCCTATGTATGTCAGTGCTGGGGTTCAGGTCTCTCATGTGCATAGCTCACTGCCATTCAGATTGTACAAGGTGCAGCATGTTTATTGATTACAGCTTGGACATGGCTTTATACATCAGGCACAGCTTGCCTCTGGGTGGGCAGTATGGCAGTGTGTGTAGCTGCAGTTTGTTTAATCAGGCAACACATGGCATCTGTTCAAGCTCTTTGATACTCCTGGTGAGGTACTGTTGGGGACTTTACAGTTGATGGAGGTGTCTGCTGAGGTACATCCCACAGGGGCTATTGTAGTCAATTGTAACGCTGATGAAGGATGACTGCAGAGCCACAATGACCTCCCCTTATCTAGATCTGACAATCTTCATGATTAGGTGGGTATATGGTATGTTTCTGTAAACAGTACAGCCACATGTTTGTCCAATGCAGGATAGCTATCACCTTGTGTCCCCAGGTTTCTCATTACATGTTAAGTATGTAATGGGTTAACACCTATGTGGTAATTGGTGGGCACTTACTGTACATCCACGGGGGTTGACTATACACTTTTCTGCAATTAGCTTGCTGACATGGCTATGGCACCAGTTGTCTGTTTCTATGTGGCCCTTTTGTGGGATGCTTGTGTCAGCTGGAGGGTCAGATATGGTGGGCAGTTTGTAGTCCTCTGCAAACCTGTTCAGACACAGTCCTTCCATGTTGGCCTGTACCTATGGGACATATATACCAAACGAGGGAGGTCCCAGGACCAAGCCTTGTGGGATGCCAGTTATATCTGGTTTGTAGTCTGACATGGCTGCAGCATGTCTGAGCATGTCAGTTCTGTCCTTGGTCTGGTTTGCAACCCCTCTACTGACATAGGGGTTTATATTTAAGCTGGTGAGCATATCTATAATGAACACATAGGGTATTGTATGGAAGCCTTTGCAAGGTCCAGGTACGCTGTGTGGACCACATTGCCCTCATCAATGACCTTAATGACTGTTTCAAATAAGTCAAACATGTTTAGGGGCAGGATCTGCACTTAAGAAAGCCACACTGGGTAGGGTCCGGTGTCAGTAGGTCCCCAATATCTTTATGTCTGCGGTACATGCTGATCCTTTCCATAGCTGTGCAGACAAAGCTTCTCAGGATTTTGGGGTGGTAGTTTTCAGTATCCATTCAGGCAACACCTTTGTTGAGAATGACCACTGTTGTTGTACACTGCTCTTTGGGTACATATCCTGTGGTAAGGCTGACATTGAGCAGTAGTGTGATTTGGCATTCCATTCTTCTTGGAGTCCATGTTGGACTCAGCCCAGGACACCATCTCATACCATTGCTGCTGTGTGTTTTGCTTTGTAGATGCTGGCTGTTACCTCAGCAGCTGCAATGTCAGGGGGCCAGCAGTCTGCTGGGATAGATATTTTGCATTCTGGGGGGGGGGGGTTTGCACTGCACCTGTCAGGATGTATGTTGGCAATATGTGTGTGTGTTTGGTATGTTGTTTGTAATATTTGTGTGATTCAGAGCATATCTGTGAATTCCCAACACAGTTCCTACCATCAGTTGAGGAAGCCTTGGGATTATCCTTAGTGTCCTGTACAATTTGTATCTTCATAGGTTCATAGGTTCATACTAGGCTATCCACCCTAGGGCATTTGTAAGCCTAGCCAAAGTGGGTGTGGCTTTTGCCACCCCTTGCTATGTGAATATTATGGCCATTTATGATTTGCTTTGCTGTGCCTCTGTCTGGACATGACACAGTGAAGACCCCCAGTGTAAATCTACGATCATCCATCCACTTGGCAAGATTCCTGTTGAAGAGTGTCAGTGAGGGGCTTTGCCTAACATGGAGTGGGATTCTGTTCCAGGGTGTGGGGAGCCTCTGGGTTATGTATCTGTCCCTCCATCACATCCTATTTCATTATGTGTTGAGGTTGACATCTCTCACAGCTCCGATGGCTTTGAGTTTTCTGGGGTGGAGCATGTCCATTACTCCTGTGTTGGACATGGCCTTGTACAACAGACATACAATGCCTCTGTGTAGGCAGTATGTGACTGCATTCAGCTGGGGTGTCTACAGCCAGGCAGCATATGACATATATTTGAGACCCTTTATCCTCTTGGTGAGATACCTTTGAGGTCTTTCTAACTGCTGCAGGTGTCAGGTAAGGTACATCCCAAATGAGGCATTGTACTAGATTATGGGTCTGATAAGAGAACAGTATAGGGGCACAATGACCTCTGTTGACGTCAATGTGAATCCTTTCATGATACGGTGTCCAATATAGACAGTCTTCCTAGCCACATTGGCAATGTGAGTGTCACATAACAGGTTACTATCCACTTGTGTCCCTAGGTCCCTGATTACTCCTTCCATACATAATGGTTTACCACCTATGTGGTAATTTGTGAGTACCTTGTTTATTATTTGGTGGGACATTCATACTGTCCAGTGTCTTCAGGATGGCTGGGTGGGGTTCCTGTGTGTAAGAGTGTGGTCTGTAGCATGCTACAGACTGTACAGCAGTCTTGCCTATGGTTAGTTGCACATGGGTGGACTCCAATGCCTTGTGCATTGTCAGTTACCTGGATGTATGGGTGTCTGTGCTGAATATGGATACTCACTCTCCTTTTATGTTTTGTTCCAGGTTTTGGGGCCATAACGCATGATATGTGGTATAACCTGGTAGTGCTGGTGTGCTGTCAGGAGGCTTGCAGCAGGTTTCTGTCACTGCACAGACATTGATGTTCTCCATACTGGGGAGGGCCTCGGGAGCATGCATATTGAGGTTTACACATCTGGCATTGGTCAGCATTACCCTTATGTTTCTTTCCGCTTATGTTTTCTAGGGTGGTGGGTTAGTCTTTTCAGCCTTGCCTACAAAAGGCTCTATGGAGGTGGCAAAAGCCTTATCCAATATCCAGACGCCCAGGGTAACAGGTGCAAGCCATCCCTGGAACAGCTATGGCTTGTCAAGCATGACATCCCAAGCAGACAGACATTGATCCCTTGGAATGACACCAGTAATTGTGCCACTTGTTATAACTGATCATTCTGTGTTTGTACTGTGGCATCATTCTTGGTGAGGGTAGGATGCTGCAAACGGTCAGTGTCATACCAGCCTGGACTACATAATCAGAGAGCTCATCTATGTCTCTTTTCATGTAGTCTGGGGAGGTACATCTCAGGTCATTCACACCAGCATGGACTACGACTGCATCATATTTCTACTTGCTTTGGGGTGACCTGCATACTTGTGTTATGTGGCATATTGTAGCAGCCTACAGGCAGCTTACTGTACCCTTTCCCTTGTTCAGTCTGGTGTGCGGGACAGCAGCGTGTCTCACTATAGAGTCACCTATTACAACTGTATCAGGCATGTTGTTTCTCCTTCTGGCCTGTGACTGTTTGGCACACCAGCTTTGTGTACTATGTGTTGCATGTGCTATGTTTGGAGGTTGTTTGATTGGGTGTCTGCTTTGGAGGCCTCTGTTGGTGTGGTGTGTTTGTAATTCAGGCCTCCGGGAATGTTTTTCTGTGTTTATGTCTTTGGTTTGCAGTTGTCATAGGTCTATGTGGGACTGGGTTTGTGGTGTTTGTGGTTACCTTCTCCTCCTGACTAGTTTTGGGAGTACTGAGTTGAGGGAGCTCAGCCTCCAGTTTGGATAAATGGTTGCATCTCTCACATATATTTGTATTTCTTGGGGGGAGTTGAGGGTTGTCTGTGTACTTGGGGCAGGTGTAACATTGCCTCAAGATTCACAGATTCAACTTGTTGTAGCTGGCCTTAGTGGATTGTATGTGTGGACATATTTTATTGCCATACTACTGATCAGTGATTACTTCTTTTTTTTATGTTTGCTCTATCATGTAGTAGCTTCCTCGTTCTCTTGCATGGTTTGGTAATGGCTGGAGTCCACCATGCCAGATGCCTGCATGTATGGCATTGTGTCTTGTTTTAATTTAGGATTGCATAATCCATGCATTCCTGGCAGTGTTCATGGAATGCCTGTATAACAGGTTCTGAGGTGTGGCCCATATTTTGCACCTGCACAGGGCCTTTAATGGATTCCACATCAGTTTGGAGGAGTGCAACTTTTGCTTTACACATGTATTTCACTGTGGTTTTCTGGCCAGGGACTGTGGTCAGAATGTGTATATCCAGTGTGATTACTCTATGGTCTGGTCTTACCAGTGAGGGATACACTTCTCATTTTGCCATCCAGTACCCATGTTGCTGATTATCACATCCAGTATGCTTACCCCTCTTGTGGGAGTGGTATGTTGTTCCTGGGCATTTTGGTTTATGGATTCTATGAACTTTTGTCCTACAGTGTTGGAGCTAGTATAATGCTCCCAGTCTATGTCTGGGTATTTTCAGTCACCCAATATAATGTGGTTTGGAGGACTTGATATATTCATGTATTCCAACATAGGCCAGGTGCAGTTCCTGGTGTTGTGACGGTAGTCTGTAGCAGGCTATAAACTGGGAGGCAGTTTTAGCCACTGTTACTTGACCATGGCTAGTCCATGCTGCTTCTTGTTGTGGTACCAACATGGGGGTGTGGTTATCCTTGACAATTATTGCTAGTCACCCTCCTTTTGTAGCTTGTTCCATGTTTTGAGGCTGTACAGCACAGTATGAGGTGTAACCTGGTAGTATTAGGGTGCTGCTGTGAGCCTTGACCCAGTTTTCTGTTACAGCACAGATATCAAAATTCTCCATACTGGGTGAGTTTAGGCTGCATGCATCTTGCTGTTTAGACTTCTGGCATTGGGTAGCATTACATCTAGGTTCTTATCCCTTCTGATACCTATGGAGGTAGGTTTGTGTTTTGAGCCTTACCTATTCAGGGCACGCTGTGGGTAACAACAGCCTTTGCCAGTATCCATACGGCCTGCACTGATAGGTGCACGCCAGTCCTAGCAGGTGGAGCATCATGTCATGCTCAGCATGTCATCCCAGGCTGGCACACATTGGATCCCCTTTGACTAACTGCAATACTTCAGCCAATTATTGCAATTGATCATCTCATTGTCATATTGTGGCATGATGCTTGGTGAGGGTAGGATGTTAGTCATGGTCCTCAGGTGTGCATATAGTACATGGTGTTACATTACTTAACACATGGCATTCATGCCTCAGGTGGTGCTGCAGGGCTGCCTCTGTTGGATGCACATATTACACTCCCTGTACATGTTTGTGAGCAGGTCATGTCATTTTAGGCATCCCTGTTATTATTTGAGTGAGTCAGTGGGGGTATCATTCCCAGGGTTCCTACTGAGCCAGTGTATGTGCTATGCGTTGCCTCTTTGCCAAGACCAGGGCATACTGGGCATGCCTCCTTCTGCCTACTGGGGCAGGCTCAGGTTGTTCCTACTTTGAGTCACACTCTGCCTGCGATGGCCTTGACAATGGTGGGGGGCTGTTTGGCCCAGCCCTATGCTGGTCCTGCTGCAGCTGTTTTCGCAAGATCATATTATGAAGCATAGCACATACCATGACAATTTGGGTACATGTAGTTGGTGTGTACTGCAAGGCTCCACCAGATGTGTCCAGACACCGGAACCATGACTTGAGCAGCCCAAACACATGCTCTATTACATTACGTGTTTGTGCGTGTGCCTCATTATGGCGTTCCTGTTCAGGTGTGTGTGCGTTTCTGATGGGTGTCATCAGCCACGGCTCCAGTGCATAACCTGCATCCCCCACTAGGTGTCCGTGCGGGATGTCCCCATTGGCAAATGTCTGGTACAGCTGCGTCAAATGCCAGATGTGGGAATCATGGTAGCTCCCAGGGCAGCCAGCACACACATTCATGATTATGCCCTGGGCATCACACACGACCTGGCAGTTGATGGAGGGGAAGCCCTTACGGTTAATGTAGGCCCTACCCCACTCACCGGCTGGTGCTTTGATGCAGTCTATTGCACCCACTACCTCAGGGTATTCTGCTATTTGCTGGAAGAGACGCATATTGCTGGCCAATACCTCACGGGCATTGGGGAAATATACATGATCACCGACATGTGCTGACATGGCATCCAGGAACTGGTGCAGTACCCTGGAGGCTGATGCCTGTGATATCCCCATCATATCACCAGTTGGTCTTTGGAAGGTACCTGTTGCTAGTATTCTTAGGCCAACACATACCTTGGTTTCCACTGGGATGGGTTCCCCTCTGTTGGTTCTGTGTGTGAGACGTGGCCTGCACAGCTCAACTATTTGCTGCAGGAGGTCTCTGTCCACTCTATAGCGCTCTACTATCTCCAACTCATGTAACTTGTGGTAGGTGACCCTGGGCCTGTACATTCTTCTCCGTCTCCTCACTGTGGGTTGTCTGGCACCATCTGCATTGTCACCACCCTCAGCAAGTTGCCTATGTCTCATTATGACAGCTATGGCAGCCCCTAACATTTCTGCTCTGAGTTCAGCTTTTTCAGTTTTCACTTCTAATAGCTTACTCCTGTCTTGCAGTGTCTCTTGAGAGAAACATCCTGTACTGCTGTTTGCAGAGTTTTAAGTGCTGGGCTGGGCTACTATTCTGCTGTGTAATTGCCTGCTTCTAATTGTTTTCACCTGCTAGCTCCAGCAGTATTCCCTGCTAGCTTCCTACGGATTCTGTTGCTTCCTTTTCCCTTTCTGTTTCCTCAGGGGGGAGCAGCGTGCATACCAGCAGAAACACGCTCACAGTGGCTTACACACATGCACACATGCTTACACGGTTCAGAATCTGCTTATTCGGGTTAAACCGCGAGCACACTCAAGCAAACAGTGTTAAACATCTACCAACACGCTCCCACATGCTCAGTCTGCCTTACACGCGTGCACACTGCCCTACTCGAGCTTCATGGCGCGCACACATGCGCATGCACGCCCAGCAAGAAACTTTGGTGTAGGCAACAGTGTACACCTTCCATTTCTTGACTTTCCCATGCTTATGTTGTGGCACTCCTCTTTCCATGATATGTGTCTGACATCTGTCATGTAACACTGATCTCCAATGAACTGCATTTCTTTCTGCCATTCCCCCCTGTGATGTCACCTATCTCCTACTCTGTTCCTCCCCCTTATGTAACTCTTACACTACTCAGAATGTGCTCATTTGCTATGTGACAGTGGAATTCAGTATCCTAACACTCATTTGCATCAGATTGCCTACTAAGGCTTAGTTACATGTGTTAGACTCAGCTTCCCCCCTTAGCAACCACTAAACAGTGGCCATGTTGTTTTTGGTCTGCTGGTCCCTGCATTGTAAACCCATGTATTGCATAAAACCCACATTTGTGGGTTTATAACCTTTATTTTTATGTTTTATACAGTGCAGCCCATTTGCGCTGCGGGTTTTTAAACATCGGCGATCGCCGAAAAAAATATATATATTTTTTTAATATTTGCATCGGGGTACCTTGCCAATGGCCACATATATGGCCATTGTCATGCTGCCTGACACATATGCACCCTTTATTTGGAGCTGACATGGCTCCATTGTGGTTTTTGCAGAAACGTACTCAGTTGTCAACTGAGTACATTTCGGCAGCTAAAACGGCTCTTACACGGGCTGCTTTGGGCTTCCTGGAGCTCTAATCTACCTCATTTGCATGCTATTCGGCTGCAAGTGAGGTGATTAGCATATCCACGCCCAATCCGTGTAAGAGACGTTTTAGCTGGTCTCTTACACGGACTTTAGGGCTGTTCCTGGATCGCGAAGGCTGCATGGAGTCTTACACTACTCTTAGACTCCGTGCAAGCCTTCGTGAATCCTGCCCCAAATCTCTCTGCAAATATGAAACAGGGTTTTCTTCAACAACATCTAAGGTTTCACCTTATGTCATGCAATAGTTTACAAGTCACTTAGATTTGAAGGGCTAAGTGCATATAGAAATATTGTTTATTTTTATAATTAATAAGAAACAACTAACAATATTGTTGGTATAATGTAATATAAATGAATGCTGCTAATTAATTTTCTTATCACCCACCATGGCATATCACACAATACCCCTCGACAACATGGTGGGTCTCAGTTATAGAAATATGAAAATAAATATGAAGACATGAATAATAAGTGAACAGTGATAATTTCTCTAATGTAGGACATCCTAGATTAACAACTTTGGTGTCATTTTGTTAATAACTCCCTCTAGTTTCTATTGATGCCTATTATTAGCTTGTAAGTCACTTAGTAAATGAAGCCAGATCCAAAAAAGTTCTGGATGCCATGAAGAATTGTGGGTATGAACTGGAAGTACACAAAAATGTGCTATAGGATTGAATGAGTTAAATCTGTGCTTTTGAGAAGGAAAAACAATGCTCTGCCTCATTAACATTGCTTTCCCTGAGTTAGGCTCCATGACCAAGACAGGACAGGGATGGGGTTTCAGAAGGAAAGTTCTTCTACTGCTGCACTCCTGCTTGTTACCAGAAGTTCATTGTCTTCTTTACTTGAAACATTTCCTTATGAGATGCAATAACTAAAATTAATTTACACTCAGGTTATATGTCTGGAGATATTGTAAATTGAAACATAAAATTTAATAGCGGAAATGCCTTTATTAATCCATATTCTGGAAAACAACATGACAAGTTATCAATGTTACTGAAAGCATCAAATGTGATTCTGGTTCAGTCTGCTGAGGAGGAGTGATGCTCACTTTTTGATGCTGAAAGCCACAAAGAAGTCGATGTTGCTCTAAAGTGCAAACATGTTATGGCTGTGAGTTGGTAACAAGTCTAATCCTGCAGCCCTTGGTTTGAATCTTTCAGTCTTCACTCACAAACTGTGCGACTCAGAGCAAGTCACTTAATAAGACTTCTAGTTGAAGGTAACTTGTAAAAAGAACTACTTGTGCTAAGAGGGCTTACATGATGATCTGATGACTAAAATAAAATAAAATAAATGATTCAATGTGTGCTCAGTACTCAGTATTTTATAGAAGAGGAATTAACTTCTGAAGTTCTGGACTGTTTATTACTATTACTTACTATTGTAACATTTAAGTGCTGGAGACATGGATGGTGTGTAGCAGACTACAATTAGTGAATGATAGCACTATTCACTACTGATTGTTTCCTTAGATTTTAAAGAAAAGCAGTGAATGTTTCTTCCAACAGACTTTTAGTTACTGATGTATTTTCCATGTACTTTGGTCCTTACTGTTGTCAAAGATCATATATGAGTCAAGACAAAATACAGCAGAAGTCTCTGAAGGCAGAGACTGTACTAACACTGCTTTATACTGACTGGTTAACAAAGGAATACACTTTCTGCATCATATAAAAAAGATTATGGCTTTGCTTTTATTAATGACACATTTGGTCAGTATTGATACTGATGCACCTAGAGGCCTTTACTTAAATTATGTAATGGAAAATCCTGAGCACAGAAGTAACCACCCATGTGCACAATAATGCTTTACATACAAGGAAATATTAATGAATAGGAAAAATGAGAGAGACCCACAACTAATTCTTATTGAGTGACATAAATGGGGGCTGGAAGAGACGCATTGCCTAACTTTTACTTAAACTCCCTGTCCTCAGAAAAGGCTTGGAACTAGCTAATAGGCCCGTATGGAAGTGTATTATGCTCTAGTTTTCAGACTAGCAATGTCCTGCCTTCATTCAGAGGCCTTAGTAAGGGCCATGAATGACATTTGTGTGAGAAAAGCATCATTGTACCTTTATGGATTACAATAGCAAGAAACCAGCTAACAGCTGCCATGCTGTAACTCAGTCAGGTGCCATTGGGAATAAGAAGGCAATATCGTGTTGGACCAAATTTACTCCCATCAGCTGCTCTGTGGTTTTCCCCTACAAAATTTTGACAAGGTGGGAAGAAAGAGAAATGAGTGCAAAGTTGTGATGGAAACTGGGATCTCTGTTTTTGGAGGTGGTGGTTCCATATCAGCTACTATCCACATGTACACCAGTGTCCTCTCTAATCACCTATTAAGAAGTCCGTTGAAAAACACAGGTGCCCTCAACATTGTTCTGTTGCACTGAAAAAGTTCACTGAGTGGACCAAACTAGATTACTTTGACTTTTAGCTTGTAGATGTTAATCACCTATTAAACTACTATTATGATGTTTTTTCTGTTTACTTATCACCTCTAGGGGTACTGTTGTACTATAAATAGGGTGAGTTATGATTTCTGAGTTACATCCTATTTACTTCTGACATCTTTCTGAGTTGCCGAATTATAATGACTCAAGTGCTGGACTTACTACATATTTCCAAGTTACTACTCTCAAGTGCATGAGTTACTTTAACCTAATCTTAATGTTTTAAGTTTCAGTTTTGTCCTTAGTTTTAAGCAATGTTCGTGCTGATATGTAGCCTAAAATTGCTGTATGTTATTTTTGTTAATTATCATACATTTTATAACTCCCTGGCACTTGCTGTCAAGACTGTGGGGTTGAAAAGTATTCACCATGTTCCTGCCTGCCACACCACATCGTGCATGGTCTAGAACATCTAGAACATAATGGAGATTCATGCAACTCCTGCCCTGGTAGACGGAGGCAATTTCTAACTCTCAATTATTGTTTGTCTCAGCATGCAATGCTTTTGTCAAACTGGCCTTCTATCTAGTCCTGATTATCCTGACATACACCCCCACCCTGATTAGCTCCAGCTTGTCTATGACATCTCCTTATTAAAACCTTCTAAAGAACCAAGTCAATAATCAAGCAGGGAGGCTGGACTCCATCACCTTAAGGACATTACTACAGAACTGCTGTAGCTAGTAAATTTTAATTTCTACTGAAACATACTTACATGTTGTGTCAGTCTGAAATGTGAAATTTAAGGAGTTCCTAATGGAAGGACTTTTCAAGAGTTTGTCCACTAATGTGATCTGTATTTGCCCCTAGTTATTTTGTAAAATCTAATACCTATGTTAATTTTTAAAAATTTTAGTAGTTTTGCAAATGGAATAATTCTAAGTAATGTAAAATTAGCATATCATAAAATACCAAGTCAGATGTCTAAATCTTTGCTATAACTAGTGTTAGTTGTCACTTACTATATATCTTTTATCACAACACTCTCACTGTATCTTATCTATTCCTATATGGCAAACTGACAACCTTCTGTTCACTGTCCTGAAAATTCTGACATATCATTATGAATAAATACAAATCATTTTTAAAAGAGTAAGAAAATGTCAGATTGAATGACAGGTACACCATCACTGATTTATATTTGCTGGATTTTTATAACTTGCATCTGCGAGCATGCATGAGTGTGTGTGTGTGTGTGTGTGTGTGTGTGTGTGTGTGTGTGTGTGTGTGTGTGTGTGTGTGTGTGTGTGTGTGTGTGTGTGTGTGTGTGTGTGCGTGCTTGTCTTTAATGCTATGTCATCTGAGGTTTCTCCCCCCACCACATCAAAGGAGGTCAGCCAGTGACTCTATAAGTAGTTTTAATTTGAAGGATGATTTATAATGCAGAGTGATACCTACAACAAATATACCACGGTGTGTTTACCCATGTATCTGGTTTGTGTGAGTAGCAGCTCATGTGACATTTTCTCACGTAGCCTGCACTGATGTATGAAGTACTGTCTGTGTGAAATGAAATCTGACAGCCAGCCAAGACTGCCAGTTCTTATATAATCTTGGTGTGATCCATTTCCCTAGACAAGTCAAGTCAGCTCTTATTCTCTGCTTATCCTTCATGAAGTAACTGTACAAGTCCTGGCACGGTGGGTGTACTGTCAAGCAGAATAACTCTTGAAGGAAAAAGTAAATTATTATGCCATGCAGGGCTAGTCCAGTTTCCTGAATCTCTTTATGCAGCAACCCCTACACAATTAACCTGTGTAAATTAGGATTAGTGTGCAAAAACTACATTTAAGATCATAGAAGACTTTATAGGAGTAATTCTGAAAAGCATTTCCCCTTGTCCTTGACCCTGAACCAGTTACAGATTAGCATTATCCAGTAATCCAAACAAATGCAAAGTGAAATTTGTACAAATATTATGCACTTTATGCAGCAACACCGAAGAAATGTGGTAAGAATCAAAATATTAGCACAAATGTTGACTGAGCTAGGTAAATTGCCACTACTCAAAATGTGTACTCAGTTGCCAAAATACAGTCAGCTCATGCAGGCTCAGGAGTTTGAAATGCCTAAGTCTATGTCAGACTAGCTCAGTGCAGAATATAAAGCATTGCAATTTAGCAGCAAGTCATCGAATATAATGTAAACAGACATCCTCTGCAGCACATAAAGTTATAATATTTAAAATCAGAGCCATGAGAACTGATGAGTTTACAACAACTCATTGTTGAGTTGCAAGTAATAGCACCCTTCAGATGATGATGAGCTGATGAAGAAAATGAAGGCATCAGTCACTACAACCATGATGAGAATAACGATGAACTTCTTAAGGTTACTTTCAGTTACTTCATTATGTGTCTGAAAATGGCATTGCATTTAAAATAATCATACTAGGTAGGGTATCAAATGCAAAAGAAACACAAAGTAAAACACAGTCTAAGGTAATGGAGCTGTAAAAAATACATCTGAGTTTCTGCATCTGAAACCACCAGATATGCTTTTCTTCTTATATCCAGCCACTTCTAGT
Source organism: Protopterus annectens (assembly GCF_019279795.1). Lineage (NCBI taxonomy): Eukaryota > Metazoa > Chordata > Ceratodontiformes > Protopteridae > Protopterus > Protopterus annectens. The sequence goes on from NC_056737.1 coordinate 142,458,572, forward strand.
GAGCATTTCATTAAATAAATAGGTAACCTACACTATTTATAATTATTGCATGTTCAATCATACATTCCAAGGTTTACAAGCATGTCACAATGCTGTTTTGTGTGTGTGTGTGTGTGTGTGTGTGTGTGTGTGTGTGTGTGTGTGTGTGTGTGTGTGTGTGTGTGTCTGCGTGTGTGTGCGTGTGTGTCTGTGTGCGTGTGTGCATGTGCAAGCGTTTGTCTTTGTGTATGTGTGTGTGTGTGTGTGTGTGTGTGTGCGCGTGTGTGTGTGTCTGTGTGCATGTCTGAGTGTTCAAGCATTTGTTTGTGTGTGTGTGTGTGTGTGTGTGTGTGTGTGTGTGTGTGTGTGTGTGTGTGTCTGCGTGCATGTGTGTGTGTGCATGCATGTTTGTCTTTGTGTGTGTGTGTGTGTCTGTGTATTTGTGCGTGCACATTTGTCTTTGTGTGTGTGTGTGTGTACTCATAGGTAAGATATACAAATGTGAATTTGTGTATGTGGGGGAAGGTGGAGGAAATCTTCACTTTACCATCATTATCTTTGCCAGTTAACTTCAAAATAACGATGTTGCAAAACAATAGTGACTGGCAAACACCATTCACAGTTCAGAAGCTTACCTTCTCTTAAAGTGATCCTGCAAGGTTTGCCTTTAACTAGGCATTGTTTAATTATGAAACACTTCCAGGCATATCTAAATTAAATCTAATATGATGTAGGTAAATGTAAAGAATATAGAGAGAGCATTTAAATGTTTAGAGAACTGCCCAGAAGTACATCTCAAGACTAAAGTGGTATATGGCAGAACGGAAAATTCTTCAATAGTATGTGTCTTCCATTATGAATTATCTGGGATTCAGACATTCAATAGAATGCAAAGCCACAATAATCTCATTAATGGAAAAAAATTTTGGAAACTGGTGACTAGCTTACAGGCAGCGGAGGTTGAAATCATTAGAGTTTATTTCAGTACTGAAAGGAGAACTGTTACCCAAACACATGTGCATTTGTCTATGTGCTTTGCTTCCTCTGTATCCTGGTTGCTGTTACCTGTACATACTACTAGTTCACCAGTTATTACTTGTATAACCGCTGCCACTACCTGCTTAAGCTCAAAGGCAGTTACATTTAGTAAAACTACAGTACACTGCATGTGTTACTTTCACAACACACAGTCACTTAATTCAGGGAAAAAACAGGGTGGACAGCGAGTATATTTGGTGCTTGGTAAACATTGCATGATTTGAATGTTTTTCCCATCTTACTAGATTGCTGTCAATGGTCATCGTGTTTGGAAAACGTCATGGGAACCAATAACATACTAATGAACCCGATGAGGACAGTCACTGCATAATGTGTATTTTACCCATGAGTGTCATTGTTTACCATCATGGCTAAAGAATTCATAGGGTAAATGCTGCAAGTGTGGATAAAAAAATAATTCTCCACCATCTAGAGTAGTCTTTTTGTCATTACATAGTTGAAATATTTACAAAAAAAAAATTATTGTTCTTTTTTAAAGTAATTCCAATGTACATTTGTAATTCCTGGGTTACAGCCACTTTTTGTGTGTGGTACAGTGATTGTTAAGATATCTTTACCATTTATGTTGTGCCTGCAAACAATATGCTAATATATAGTGGTACAAATATATTATACTTTATTAGTAGTCTGTATGCGGTGTGCCTTGACTCTCAGCATACTACTATTTGTGCTCTCTTTGACTTGCTCTGCAATTGGAGCTACTTGCATTTTTGCTCTGATGTCCTTATCTCTTTGTTTGCCCCACAGTGTGCATCCTATCACTCATCTTGGGCACTTCATCTCTATCAACCTCTAAGTTTCTCAGCTACTCTATTTAACTGCCCAGGGTTCTCTACCATACATAAATACTGGTCACACCACTGTTTTTACATCTTACTTTTCAGCATCTTTGACATTCTTTTGACACACACTAACCCTGATACTCTGTGCCAGTTGGCTGCAACACATCTAATTCTAGCTTTGACCTCCTCATTCAGACTTTTCTTCTCTCAGCTACTTCTCTCACACTTGAAGATATTAACCTAATCTACTATTTCACCTTATATCTAATTTTTCTGTGTTTTCTGATTAACACATTGCTGCCATGACAACTGTTTTGTCTGTACTCATCTCAAAGAGAGCAGATTCTGGGGTTTGCACACGTCAAGAAAAGCAAAAGATAATTTGGTGAAGAAGAAGATTTGGGACAGACAGGAGAAAGACAAGAGGAAGTGAAGATGTCAGATGGGTGGATGGATTGCATAAGAGTAGATCTGTGACTGCTAGGCATGACTGTCAAAGAAGGTAGAAGAATGGCTCTGAATCAAGAAAGATGGTGACAATTAAGGCAGCATCTCAATTACATGTAGAAAAAAATGGAAAAAATGGGGGCTATTGATGACAACAATGATAATGACATTTTATATATATTTATATGGGGGTACTGACCTGACTTTGGGCAAAAAAATGTTGGCAATCACAGAGCTGACTAGAAAATGATAACATTGCAAATGTCATCATACAACTATGCATCTGTCAAGCAACAACAGCCTTGGCACATGAAAAGAACATAAGTACAAAATAAAGTAAAAAAATACTGTTTTTTGCAGGGGGGTATGCCCACTGAACTCCTTCCCACACCTCCTGCTAATTTTATATATATATATAATATATAATATATATATATATAACATTTTATATATATATAATTGTACAATGTTGGAGAAAGAGCATAGTCCCCAGTCCCAAGAATTCTGCAGTCTCATACATTTATCACCCATCTGTTTTTTTGAACAAATTCTGTCAACTACACAGATGTCAACCAAAACTATTGTTGAGAAAATTATGTCTAACCATGCACAGATGCACATGCACACACACATACACACACACACACACACACACACACACATATATATATATATATATATATATATATATATATATATATATATATATATATATATATATATGTATACAGAGAGAGACAGAGAGATAGATATAGATATAGATATAGATAAATAGTATAACGTCCGGCATGTGGTGAGTAGTGTACCTATAAAATGTCTTAAGAGTCATGTGCTTGTAAAACTCGAACAGCAGTGAAATGTATTGTATCAGTTAATAAGAAGTCAATTTTCAATTACTGCTTCTATAAAAGAAAGCTATCTGGCAAAAGCAAATCAGGAGGTTGTGGTTAGAATCTAATAATAATAGTAAAATGAAAATGTTAGAAATTCTAGCAGCGGAGAGATTTAAAAGATCTTTATCTAGTAGTAACAGAAAGTGTCTGCTGAAATATAATCCAAATAACTCTGACAAGTTAGGAACTTTAGCAGAATGCTTGCTTATTGGCTAGTGATACATTGTTTAAAACTGAACTGCCGACTTCTGTCTAAAGTTGCAATGAGAAAATGTGCACCCCTCTATTAAACAAAAATAAAAAAATATAAGCACAAGTAGCGAGTAATTGGTTAACTTGTTTCAGATATAGGGGGAGGGGGTCACATAGCCAAATTCCATTAAACTGGTACTAAAGAAAATGTCATTTGCAGCTATGTTAAAACTGATATACTTGTTACATATTAAACAGTTTATAAGGACTGTGAAAACACTGCAGCTAGAATAATTGAGATATCATTAAGTCACTGGGGTACAACCGTACTATTAAAGTGTATTATACATCTCAAAGGGAGAGAAGATCATGGTATGCTAAACTTTGGAAGTATATTTACACTTCTGAAAGGTCCCCTGATAAGTAAACATAATGTTAATAAGAAACATGAGACAGAGATAACATGCATTCATGGTGATAGAATTGAATATTCCCTCATACATTTAGAAATTCAAACAGTTCTAAGAAAAGTTTGCATCCTGTACAGCCCCAGACATGATCCAGGATGTAATAATAGGAAAAGATTTTCCCCATTTTAAGGCACTATGAACATATGGGAGGAGGGAGAATCCATTATACAATATGGCATGCTGATACACCTAATAAGAAAAAGTTAAAACAACAGCTTGTGTGCCAATGAAGTATAAGAAAGTGGAAGGAAAAGAGAATTAAGGGAGAGACATCCTTACAGAGACCCAACCAAAAATACAGGGAAAAGGAAATGAACATGGGAGGATTCATGAAAGCCTACACAATCATTTTTACACGGTGCCCATCATGGCATGATGCACACATGGCCTCAACAAGTTTTAGATTCAATAAACTCAGCGTAGGAGTGCGCACTCACACGGAAATACAGAAACTTTTGTGGCATGCAAATTGCAACATAAGAAGCTGAAGTTTATGCTAATGAAGCAAATCAACACAGTGGAGTGGTTCAGTAACCTGTAAAGTAACTGTGTAGACTCTGCATTCATGTTGGGCATGTATTCTGAAATGTTTTGAATATAGCTACAGAAAGGAGTCTACATGGAAGCAAGTAGCAAGTAAAAGCTCTGAAAATGTATACAGAACTCACCTCGACATGTAACCCCACACATATTATGACCTAATTACACACTATGAATGCTAGAATATCAGACTTACAAAATAAACATAAATTCACCTTTGCTCCCCCACTCTCAAAAGAAAATGTAATTGTGCATAATGCAGGCTGCTAAAATGTTTGAACATTCTGAAACAAAGCATTATATTGTTCTGTAAGCATGTCAGACTAGTAGCCCAGCATAATGCACTGGAAATACTCCAGGTACAACTAACAGTGGGTAAGACAGCAATTCAGGCCATAGCCTGCTATAGGTCCCCAACCATGTCCCAGGACTCTCTCTCCACATTCCTAAGCATCCTGGAAACTATTAGGGCCCAACCCAACACTCTCATACTGGCTGACTTCAACTACCCCTCCATCATCTGGGAAAACTACTCATGCACCAATACACTTGCCCAATGCTTCCTGGAATTCATTAATTCCAATGTGCTGGACCAGCTCATTCTTACCCCCACAAGAGGAAGCAACATCCTTGACCTAGTTATTACTAACATGGGCAACCATTGCTCAACAACAATAGTCAATTCCTCCCTGATTAAATCCGACCACAAACTAATTACCATGGAAATCCACATCTCACCCACACCAACAGCAAAGGTAACCACTATGAAAAACTTCTCCAAAGCTGACTTTGGGATCCTAAAAACAGAGGTGGCTAACTTCACGCCACCCATGCAAATGGAAAATAGATGCATGGCCACTGAATCATACACCAATGCACTGTATGAACACGTACATAAATGCATGGAACTAGCCATACCCAACAAAACCATCTATGCAGCACATCATCATGGACTTAATTAACAAGGATATAGGGAATCTCCAAACTCTGGATCCCACACAATTTGGTTTTGTGAAGGTTAGATCATGCCTGCTCAACCTGGTTGACTTCTTGAATCAGTCACCAGAGCTGTGGATGAGGGCAAGGCAGTTCATATAGCCTACCTCAACCTGGCCAAGGCCTTTGATACCATTCCCCACTCAGGAATTATTGATAGACTCACAAAACTAGGCATTAACCCCTATATCACTAGGTGGGCTGCAAATTGGCTCACAGATTTAACCCACAGTGTGAAAGTAGCAGACTCCAAGTCAGACTGCTGACCACTCACAAGTGGAGTCCTAAATATATCGGTCCTGGGTCCTCTCCTGTTTGACATCTACTTCTCAGAAGTCCAGGCCAACACAGAGGGAATCTGGCCGACCAAGTTCACTGATGATTGCAAGCTGGGAGCCATTATTAACTCCCCAAGTGACATAGACATCCTACAGAAAGGCCTCACTGAGACCAACGACTGGTGTCAAAACCATGGCCTTAAGCTTAATGCCAAAAAATGTGTCGTCATTCCTTTTGGGAAAAACTCAGTTCCCACTAATTACCACATTGATGGTAACCCACTGAGCACTGAAGGCGTTATAAGAGATCTGAGGACACAGATTGACAGCAACCTCTCCTTCAACCACCACATTGTAACTGTGGTCAAAAAGTCCTTTTATGTGGCACATCTCATTACCAAGGCTTTTGCATCCAGGAAGAAAGAGATCATCATCTCTCTCTACTCTTCACTCATTAGGCCAATTATCGAGTATAATGCCCTATTTGGCATGTACCTCACTAAACAACTGCAACAGCTGGAAAGGCCACAAAAGTACTTCACAAAGAGGATCCTAGGCCATAAACACATGAGCTATATGGGCAGACTCAAAAAACTCCAGGTTTTCTCTGTCTCAAATCATCTATTAAGAGGCGATCTCTGCTTGACTTACAAAGCCATGTCTGACCCAGACCTTTTAGAAATGTTACACCTAAAAAATCCCAATCCCTCTGCCCCGCACTCTCCAGGGACCTCAACCTCATTACCACAATCAACAGAACATGCTAGAGGGACAGGTTCATAACCCAGAGACTGCTCATGCTCTGGTATACACTTCCCATACATGTCAAGCACAGCATCACACTGGCCCTTTTCAAGATAAGCTTTGATGAGTGGATGGGAAATAGAAAGTTCACCCCGGGATTACTCCAGTGGCTCTACTTGATAGAGGCACTAAGAACAAATGGCGGCATGATGCCAGGGAACTTCTATGGGCTAGGCTTGTAAAGGCTCCAGGGCCATTGGCCTAGTACACACCTATGAACCTATGAACCTAGTATGTAGCAGATATATATGGGCAAAGTAATAGCCTCCCTTGTGCTTACAACATTGTGCTCCCATTAAGTTTCTCTGCTGACAAGACTACTAAATGTGTAGATTCCAGGCTGTTAGCACAGTGAAGATGCAAATTAGGTAAAAACTCATTGGAATTACTGAATCTCAAAAAAGAGTAGGCCTGTAGGGGTTTTAATTCCATGTAGGCACTTCCACAGTGTTTCAATTTCAATGGATGTCAGAAATGAGTGATGGCATCAAGGGATATATCAGGTTGGGAGGTTCAAAGTTGTACAGGTCGATACTTTCAAAGTTGTACAGGTCAGTACTTTCAAAGTTGTACAGGTCAATCTTTGGAGGATGAAAGTGCATGTAAGCTATGCACAAATCACAGGTTGTGTTATTCTCTGAATTCTGTTGTAAAATGTGCCTTCTATGTCCATTTCAAATAACGTTTGTACATTTTTTTATGTCCTAGTTTGTGCGATGGTGCATAGTGCACCCATGGGAAATGAAGGCATGAATGGCAGCTTTTGTTGTGCTTGTCATGTAAATAGTCCTGTGGCACCACATGTATTTGTAGAGCTAGAGTTTAGATGGTCCTGGGTTCAAATGCAGGGTGGGCAACCTACAACTGGATCAGTTGGGAGAAGGGACACACCCCCTCCACCAATGCCTAGGTCACCATAGCCACAATCAGAGGATGGCTCTGAGGGGGAACCACCAGCTTCTATGCCTGCTGGCAGATATAGGCATGCTAAGTATGCCCTTGCTTTGGCTGAAAGACAACTCATAGCACATTCACTGACCTCCTAGGTGCCTAATACCTTTCTCCTACTTGCACACATAGTAAAATGATGCCAGGCAACTCACATAACCTGTACCTCCTCGAGTACTGGCTGTGTACTGCTTGCATCAGAGTCAGCCCTGAACTCAAAATGTGTCTACTGCTGCATTTTCAAGGTAAGTCCTGAACCTAGAGTGTAGTTTTTGAATGATGTTATGGCATATCCCTGTATTTGGTAGGTTGGAGAAGTAATTAATAAATAGATCTGTGAATTTGTGCAAAAAGTACTTTAACATGTAACATCAGAGAAATCTTTAGTTTACTCATATGTGTCCATTAGTAAGTACTAAGGCTCAGGTTTCAAAGATTCACACAGTCCTACTTCTGAAGTATACTGATGCTCACTACATGGCTTTATTTTTGCACCATGCCTTTGAACTGGAAAATCCATAAAGAGAGAAGTTATACATTAATGATACACATTGCAGTTTCTGACTTCACAACCCTTCCCAAGATCAAACAACGGGCAGGAAGTAGAACAAGGAGAGTAACAAGATCATCATATCCTTGTTTGTGCCACAGCAGTAACAACTCTGCTTACCCACAAAAGAACAGGATATGCTTGTTTGTGGCATAACAGTGCATGAGCCTCCCCAAGAGCAGTGTAGCCTTGTTTGTGCCATAACAGTAACTCAGCAATGGTCACCCCAAAAGAACGGTATGTGGCTGTTTTTGCCATTCAACCTGGCCTTCACTTGCTGGCAAATGTGTATCAAATAACTCCCAGTTAATATCAGCACACATTTTAAGGCCAAAAGATACTGAATGTCTTACACACTTGAATGTCTCACAGTACTGCTCAGATAACAGATGAAGTTCCAAGAACCACAGACAAGTAAGATAAATCTTTATATTTGCAAGCAGAATCCTAACAGGTTGAGTTATCAGTAAGTGTACTATGTCCAAATATAATAAACAGGTTAGAAGTGCAAGTCACAGCTGAAGATCTCACAGCAGTGTACATTCTGATGCATTTGTTTATGTGGACAATGACTTCAGTTCTTTACTGCAAAGCTGTCTGTGTGGCAAACAGGGCTAAGGTATCTATCCTGTTTTCTGAATCTGCAGTGGTGTGAAAGTTCAAACCCTGAACTATGTAGAAATATCTGATGTGTAGTATCATTTGTTAGTGTGTATGTCATACCTTACTTTTGCTCAATTCATTTATGTCTCTCTTTCCATTTGTTTTCCTACATTTCTTTTTTTTTTATCCCACTGTTTTCACAATGCACCACAAAGCACAAACAAATAACTGCAGTTTGACTGTGCTCATGTGGCTTACATGAAGTGTGACATTGTTGAAACTGGACCACCTAGCAAGCAAACAGGCAGACATAGAACCGGAAACATTCAGTAAATGCTTTTGGCCATTGTGAAAACCCAGCGAGGAGTAACTGTCACACATTAGCAATGCGGCATGCATTTGTGCACTGCTTACCTATGCCCAAACAGCTGTATCTCACATGCGCGTACACTTATTTAATCATAGCACAAATCTGCTGCCCAATGCACACCTTTCAACTGTTTAGATATTTTTAGAATGTCCTGATTTTTGCATCACATTTTTTTCCCTGCTCCTCATAAAAAGCTGTCTTTTGGCAAATAATTTGAAAATACTTGACTATTGAAGCAAAAAAACAATTTCAGAAATTTGAATTTCCAAACTCCTACCCTTCAGACAATTCAGATTAATGCAAAACATGTTAGTCTATCAACTGTATAAGTTTGTAAGAGCAGTATGTAAAACGTGTCCCTATGTGTGGTCATTTTCCAGCCCAATACCTATGGCTTTGTCCAGATTCCTTGCTATAAAAGTTTGAGAAATATGTTCCATTGTACTATGGAAATGTATATATGATGCTGTCTGATTTCAGTCCATGTGATGGCCACACACCCACAAGCATTACAACCCTGGGATCTCAGTTTATATTTTTCCACACGTATATCAACCACAAGACAAAGTATAATTTATAATGTTGTGTTCTCCCTTATGAACAGTGCCAATTGGTGGTGGTCATAACCTTGGTCTGTTACATTCAAACATCCAAATATTCCCAATAATGGTACTTTTGTTGTTATACAATTAGGCTTCTAAGCAGCCCCATGCTATTAAGCTATTAGTCTCTTATGATGCTATGACTCTATGTACCTATGCAGGCCTCCCATCTGCTGTTCCTCACATGGCCTGTTGATGTCGTCTACTATAAGTTTACCTGCACTCCTGCATAAGTCATATTTGTGCCATGGCATGTGTATTAAGTACTGTGTTCTGTAGTCTGTGCATTTAAATAGGTAGGGGTTTGTGTGTGTGTGTGTGTGTGTGTGTGTGTGTGTGTGTGTGTGTGTGTGGGTGTGTGGGTGTGTGGGTGTGTGGGTGTGTGTGTGTGTGTGTGTGTGTGTGTGTCTCCCCAATCAGCAGAATAGAAGTGCTATCTTGCAGTTACTTCTCCAATGGCATGGCTGACCATTTTTTTTGATAGCTGCTCATCCCTACACATTCACTCCATACTGGCTTCCCAAGCTGTTGTCTCTCATAGGGTCTGATAATGTATGCTACTATAAGTACACCAACATGCCTGTATAAGTCAGACTTCTGATGTGGAATGTACGTTAAGTACTGTGTTCTGTAGTCTGTGCACTTATATAGGTAAGGGTTCTGTTCTCACTTCAGTTGACTGTGTGTGTGTGTGTGTGTGTGTGTGTGTGTGTGTGTGTGTGTGTGTGTGTGTGTGTGTGAGATGATATTACAGAGAACATTTTACACCAGCAGTTGAGACATATATCTTGTCCTCAACAGACACTACTAATGTCATCAGCTATAAAGGGTTGTCAGACACAATACAAGTCAGATGTGGGCTGTGGCACATGTGTTGCATTCAGTGATCTCTAGTCTGCATACTTAGATAGGTAAGGGTTCTATTCACACTGCAGTCAAGTGTGTGTGTGAGTCAGCTGTAACTTGATATTACAGACAGCATTTTACACCAGCAGTTGGAACTCTGTTATTCCCATAGGCTCAGCAGAAAATGCTGATGTTATCAGCTATATCAGAGTATTGTATATGCATGTATCTCATCAGTTTATGATCAGACAGTGGCCTGGATGTCAGGCAGACATCACATCATGTGATATAAGACAGATTAAAGTGACATGTGTTTTAATCTGTACACATACATCATGGCATGGTATGTAGGCTCTGTGTTAGCTTGATGAGAAAGCACAGTGGGGTGTCCTGAATATGCATGTTTCTGGTTAGCTACATGTGACAGAGAGCATGATACTGTACTGTTCTGATGAGCTTATACTACAGAGCTGTCATGCAATCCAGAGATCTGAATTTGATGGCCTGACTTATGATGTGCACCATGCATTTGTAATGGATAATAATTAAAGAGAACAATTAGAAAGTAATGAGACACATTGCAGTTGTTGACTTCACAACCCTTATAAGAGAATACACTATAAAGAAGTAAAATGATGATGTTATCCACTGTACAACTTGACAAGGAAAATATAATTCACAGGTATAATTATCATTTAAACAACACAAATGTAGATATACTAAGCAACAGTGCAGCTAAGCACCCTGTACATCAGACACAAATCTTTAGTTGCCCTAAATCCAAAAGAGAGAAATCAAGGATGCGGCATAGTTATCATCACTTGCCCATGGTGTTGAGTGTAGGGGGGAAGGAAGGTAGACTAACAACAAAGGTTGTTGTGTGTGTATGAACAGGGAAGCAGTCATGCTGAACCATATAACTGTTGTGTGGGAGTCTGTAGGGGTCCTCCATATGAATGTGGTGTGTAACAGTGTGCATGAACACAGCCAAGCTCAGTGCTAGCTCTACATCTTGATATGTTGAACAGGTGTGAGCTGTGCATAGGAGAGTTACCAGTTCATTGTTGTCACCCCTGGCCATGAGACCTGGCTCTGCCACAAGATGCACTAGCACATCCACACCCAAGTTCAGATACAGAGCTACTACCTGAATGTGACTGTTGTCTGCTGGACATGCTCTCTTCATGGGAATGGTCCATGATATAAACCCATTGTTCCATCACAGACTCTCCATGTTCCAACATCTCATTCAATTGATCCATTGAGTTGGCTAAATGATGGAGGTAGTCACAGATGTCACACTGTGCCACATCTAGACCCCTGAGCATAAGTCTAGAACACCATTCAAAACATGCCTTTGCCTCCATGATGGCCTTAAACATCTGTTGAGTGACATGGGAAGAGACACCTGTACCAGGTGGAGGAGGGATAGCATGCCTCCACTGAGCACCCCTATCACCCGTCCTGTGTGACACTTCACCACTTTGGCTATGGACATGTTCAACAGGCACTGAAGCCACAGAAGCCACACTCCCTTGATCAATGTCCTCATCCTCAACTTGTCCAATATCTCTAGCCTCAGTGGACTGGGTAGGTGTTGGCCTACTGGCTGTGTCCGGGGAAAATGAAGGGGGGCATTGGGTGTCAACCTCTATGCCAGATTCAACCTCTGCACACACCCCCAACTGTGCCTCAGTTTGGCCACCATCATCATCAGTGTCTGTTGAGACACTGACATGAGGTGTCAGAGTGCCCAAACTCCCACTGTCATGCTCATCTGTGATAAAAAGGGAGAATCATAGGAATACATTAGTACCTGCACTACTATGTTGCAATATATGCTAAAAAAGCACACTGCTGTCACTATTACAGACAGTACAGCAATACATACAACAGGCCTGAGAGGACACAGTATGGGATATCTTGAAATGTATCTACAGTACTAACATAAATGTATTACGCCTACCATTTGCAGCAAGTCTGTGTCTCTGTATCCCTGATGGCCTTAATTGGTCATACTTACAAAAAATCTTTAAAGAATTTAACTTTACTTCAGATTTCACTAAACTGATATTAAATATTTATAGTGATTTTAAAGCATTTGTTAAGATTGGTTCATGTCTATCATCCCTAGTAAAAATTCATAAGGGAACTAGACAAGCTTGCCCCTCTTTCCCCATTATTTTTCACTGTATCAGTGGAACCTTTTGCTTCATTTATTAGAAATAACCCAAACATCAAAGGATTTCAGGTTAATGAGCGATACTGTCTAAAAGTTCAGCTTTTTGCTGACGATATTCTGCTAACATCCAGTGACATAGAAGGCTCTTTACAACATATCATGAATGTCATAACTCTATTTGGAAAAATCTCAGGGCTCAAATTTAATCAAAATAAAACCAAAACACTTTTGATCAAAAAGACAATGGGCAGGATTCACGAAGGCTTGCACGGAGTGTAAGAGACGTGCAACACTCCATGCAAGCCTCGCGATCCAGGAACAGCCCTAAGCTCCGTGTAAGAGACCAGCTAAAACGTCTCTTACATGGACTGGGTGTGGACATGCTAAATACCTCACTTGCATCTGAAAGGTATGCAAATGAGGTATATTAGCGATCCAGGAAGCAGAAACCAGTCTGTGTAAGAGACGTTTTAGCTGCAGAAATGTACTCAGTTGACAACTGAGTACGTTTCTGCAAATTCCACAACGGAGCCATGTCAGCTCCAAAAAAAGGTTGCATATGACTAAGGCAGCATGCCAATGGCCAAATATGTGGCCATTGGCAATATAACCCGATGCCAAAATAATAAAATTATAATTTTTTTTAACCCAGCGCAGCCCCGCACAAACGGGCTGCGCTGTATAAAAACATTAAAAAGAAGGTTATAAACCCACAAATGTGGGTTTCATGCAATACATGGAATGACAATGCAAAGACCAGCAGACCAAAAACAACATGGCCACCGTGTAGTGGTTGCTAAGGGGGGAAGCTGACTCTAAGACATGTAACTAAGCATTAGTAGGCAATCTCATGTAAATGAGGGTACGGATACTGAATCTCACAGTCACATAACAAATGAGCACAGTCTGAGTAGTGTAAGAGATACATAAGGGGGAGGAATAGAGTAGGAGATAGGTGACATCACAGGGGGGAATGGTAGAAAGAAATGCAGTTCATTGGAGGCCAGTGTAACATGACAGATGACAGGCACAGATCATGGAAAGAGGTGTGCCACTAGATAAGTCATGGAAAGTCAAGAAATGGAAGGTGTACACTGTTACTTACACCAAAGTTTCTTGCTGAGCATGCATGCGCACGTGTATGCACCAAGAAGCGCGAGTAGGACAGTGTGCGCGCGTGTAAGGCAGTCGGAGCATGTGGGAGCATGTTGGGAGATGTTTAACACTGTTTGCGCGGGTGTGTGTGCGTGTAGGGCAGGCTGAGTATGTTGCAGGCTGTTGGCAGACGTGTAACAGTGTTTGCGCGAGTGTACGCGTGTTTTAACCCGAATAAGTAGATTCTGAACTGTGTAAGCATGTGTGTGTGTGTGTAAGCCACTGTGAGCGTGTTTCTGATAGTATGCATGTTGCTCCCCCCAGAGGAAACAGAGAGGAAAAAGGAAGCAACAGAATTAATAGGAAGCTAGCAGGGATAACTGCTGAAGCTAGCAGGTGAAAACAATTAGAAGAAGGCAATTACACAGGCAGAATAGTAGCCCAGCCCAGCACTTAAAACCCTGCAAACAGTAGTGCAGGATGTTTCCCTTAAGAGACACTGCAAGACAGGAGTAAGCTAATAGAAGTGAAAACTGAAAAAGCTGAACTCAGAGCAAAAATGTTAGGGGCTGCCATAGCTGTCATAATGAGACATAGGCAACTTGCTGAGGGTGGTGACAATGCAGATGGTGCCAGACAACCCACAGTGAGGAGACGGAGAAGAGTGTACAGGCCCAGGGTCACCTACCATGGGTTACATGAGCTGGAGATAGTAGAGCGCTATAGAGTGAACAGAGAGCTCCTGCAGCAAATTGTTGAGCTGTGCAGGCCACGCCTCACACAGAACCAACAGAGGGGAACCCATCCCAGTGGAAACCAAGGTATGTGTTGGCCTAAGAATACTAGCAACAGGTACCTTCCAGAGACCAACTGGCGATATGATGGGGATATCACAGGCATCAGCCTCCAGGGTACTGCACCAGTTCCTGGATGCCATGTCAGCACATGTCGGTGATCATGTATATTTCCCCAATGCCCGTGAGGTATTGGCCAGCAATATGCGTCTCTTCCAGCAAATAGCGGAATACCCTGAGGTACTGGGTGCAATAGACTGCACGCACATACGCATCAAAGCACCAGCCGGTGAGCGGGGTAGGGCCTACATTAACCGCAAGGGCTTCCCCTCCATCAACTGCCAGGTCGTATGTGATGCCCAGGGCATAATAATGAATGTCTGTGCTGGCTGCCCTGGGAGTTACCACGATTCCCACATCTGGCATTTGACACAGCTGTACCAGACATTTGCCAATGGGGACATCCCACACGGACACCTAGTGGGGGATGCAGGTTATGCACTGGAGCCGTGGCTGATGACACCCATCAGAAACGCACACACACCTGAACAGGAAGCCAATAATGAGGCACACGCACAAACACGTAATGTAATAGAGCGTGTGTTTGGGCTGCTCAAGTCACGGTTCCGGTGTCTGGACACATCTGGTGGAGCCTTGCAGTACACACCAACTACATGTACCCAAATTGTCATGGTATGTGCTATGCTACATAATATGATCTTGCAAAAACAGCTGCAGCAGGACCAGCATAGGGCCAGGCCAAACAGCCCCCCACCATTGCCAAGGCCATCACAGGCAGAGCGTGACTCGGAGGAGGAACAACCTGAGCCTGCTCCAGTAGGCAGAAGGAGGCGTGCCCAGTATGCCCTGGCCTTGGCAAAGAGGCCAAGCATAGCACATACACTGGCTCAGTAGGAACCCTGGGAATGATACCCCCTCTGACTCACTCAAATAATAACATGGATGCCTAAAATGACATGACCTGCTCACAAACATGTACAGGGAAGTGTAATATGCACATCCAACAGAGGCAGCTCTGCAGCACCACCTGAGGCATGAATGCTATGTGTTAAGTAATGTAACACCATGTACTATATGCACACCTGAGCAACCTGACTAACATCCACCCTCACCAAGCATGAAGCCACAAAATGACGATTGGATGATCAAGTGCAATAACTGGCTGAAGTAATGCAGTTAGTCAAAGGGGAGCCAATGTGTTTCAGGCTGGGAAGACATGCAGAGCTTGACATGATGCACCACCTGCTAGGGGTGGCATGCACCTATCATGCCATGCCCCATGGATACCGGCAAAGGCTGTCAGTACCCACAGCATGCCCTGAATAGGTAAGTCTCAAAACACAAACCCACCTTCATAGGTTCTACAACGGATAGGAACCTAGATGTAATGCTACCCAATGACAGATGTATAAACAGCAAGATGTGTGCAGTGTAAATGCACACAGTATGAAGAATGTAGATACCAGTCCAGCCACAACAAGTAGAATCTGTGAATCCAGAGGCAATGTGACACCAGTACCAAGTACACAGACAACCACAACACCCCCCAATAAATACAAATATATGTGATAGATGCATCCATGTATCCAAACCAGAGGTTGAGCTCCACCAACTCAGTACTGTCAAAACTAGTCAGGAGGAGAAGGTAACCACATACACCACAAACCCAGTCCCACATAGACCTACCACAACTGTAAACCAAACACATAAACACAGACAAATATTCCCGGAGGCCTTAATTACAAACACACCACATCAACAGAAGCCTCCAAAGTAGATCACAAGCAACCACAACCTTCAGACATAGCACATGCAATGAATAGTACGCGAAGCTGGTATACCAAACAGTCACAGGCCAGAAGGAGAAACAACATGCCTGATACAGTCGTAATAGGTGTCTGTATAGGCAGACACACTGCTGTCCCACTCACCAGACTGAACAAGGGAAAGGGTAGAGTAAGCTGCTTGTAGGCTGCCACAAAATGCCACATAACACAAGTACGCAGGTCACCCCAAAGCAAGCAGAAATATGATGCACTCAATGTCCATGCTGGTGTGAATTACCTGAGATGTACCTCCCTGGTCAACATCAAAAGAGACATGGATGGTCCCTCTGAGTATGTACCCCAGGGCGGGATGACACTGGCTGTGTGCAGCATCCAACCCTCACCAAGAATGATGCCACAGTACAAACACAGAATGCTCATGTTTAACAGCTGGCATAGTTACAGCTGTCAGTCCAAGAGGGTCTAATGTGTGTCTGCTTGAGATGTCAAGCATGACAAGCCTTGCTGCTGTTCCAGGGATGGCTTTCAGCTGTTACCCGTGTGCGTCTGGATACTGGATAAGGCCTTTGCCGCCTCCATAGAGCCGTATGTAGGCAAGGCCAAAAAGACTACCCACCACCCTAGAAAACATAAGTGGTAGGAAATGTAAGGGTAATGCTGACCAATGCCAGATGTGTAAACTGCAATATGCATGCCCCTGAGGCACTTCCCATTATGGAGAACATTGATGTCTGTGCAGTGACAGAAGCCTGCTGCAAGCCTAGTGATAGCACACCAGCACTACTAGGTTATACCACATATCATTTGTTATGGCCCCAACACCTGCACCAAAACATCAAAGGAGGGGGAGTATCCATATGCAGCACAGACACCCATATTGCCAGGTAACTGACAATGCACAAAGCAGCGGACACCACCCATGTGCACATAACTGTAGTCAAAACTGCTGTACAGTCTGTAGCATGCGACAGACCACACTCTCACACGCAAGAACTCCACCCAGACATCCGAAGACACTGGACAGTATGAATGTCCCACCAAATACCAGACAAGGTACACACAAATTACCACATAGGTGTCAAACCAATATGTATGCAAGGAGTAATCAGGGACCTAGGGACACAGGTCGACATTAATCTGTCATGTGACACCCACAATGCCAATGTGGCTATGAAGACTGTCGATACTGGACACCGTATCATGAAAGGAGTCACATCAACATCAACAGAGGTCACTGTGCCGCTGTACTGTTCCCTTATCAGACCCATAATCTAGTACAATGACTCATATGGGATGTACCATACGTGACACCTGCAGCGGTTCGGAAGACCTCATAGTTACCCCACCAACAGGATAAAGGGTGTGAAATATATGTCATATGCTGCCTGGCTGTAGACACCCCAGCTGACTGCAGTCACACACTGCCTACACAGAGGCATTGTATGTCTGTTGTACAAGGCCATGTCCAACACAGGAGTAATGGGCATGCTACACCACAGGAAATCAAAGCCATTGGAGCTGTGAGAGTCACAGATGTCAGCCTCAACACATAATGAAATAAGATGTGCTGGAGGGACAGATACATAACCCATAGGCTCCTCACACCCAGAAACAGGATCCCAATCCATGGTAGGCAGAGCCCCTCACTGACCCCCCTCAACAGGAATATTGCCAAGTGGATGGATGACCGTACATGTATACTGGGGGTCCTCACTGTGTCACGACCAGACAGAGGCACAGTGAAGAACCTCATAAATGGCCATAATTGAACATAGCAAGGGGTGGCGAAAGACGCACACACTCTGGCTAGGCTTACTAATGGCCTAGGGTGTATAGCCTAGTATGAACCCATGAACCTATGAAGATACAAAACGTACAGGACACTAAGGATAATCACAAGGCTTACCCAATTGATGGTAGGAACCATGTTGGGCATCCACAGATATGCTCCGAATCACACAGATATTACAAACAACATACCAAACACACACACATATTGCTAACATACAACCTGTCAGGTGTAGTGCAAACAACCCCCCCCCCCGAGTGCAAAATACCTATCCCAGCAGACTGATGGTCCCTGACATTGCAGATGCTGAGGTAACAGCCATCATCTGCAAAGCAGAACACACAGCAGCAAAGGCATGTGATGGTGTCCTGTGCTGAGGCCAACATGGACTCCAAGAATAATGGAATGCCAAATCACACTACTGCCCAATGTCAGCCTTACCACAGGATATGTACCCAAAGAGCAGTGTACAACAACAGTGGTCCATCACAACAAAGGTGTTGCTTGAATGGATACTCCAAACTACCACCCCAGGATCCTGACAAGCTTGTTCTGCATAGCTATGGAAAGGATCAGTATGTACCGCAGACAGAAGGCTATTGTGGACCTACTGATACTGGACCCTACACAGTGTGGCTGTTGTAACTGCAGAACCTGCCCCTAAACATATCTGACCCATTTGAAGCAGTCATTAAGGTCATTGATGAGGGCAATGTGGTCCACACAGCGTAGCTGGACCGTGTACATGCTTCTAGACAATACCGTAAGAGTTCAGTATGGATATGTTCACCAGCTTAAATATATACCCCTATGTCAGTAGAGGGGTTGAAACCAAGACCAAGGACAGAACTGACATGGTCAGACATGCCGCATCCATGTCAGACTACAAAGCGGATATGAGTGGCATCCCACAAGGCCTGGTCTTGGCCCCCCCACCCCCATTCTGTATATATGTCCCATAGGTATAGGCCAACATGGAAGGACTGTGACTGAGCATGTATGCAGAGGAGTACAAACAGCCCACCATATCCGACCCCCAGCTGACACAAGCAACCCACAAAAGGGCCACCTACAAACAGACAACTGTAGCCATAGCCATGTCAGCAAGCTAATTGCAGAACTGTGTATAGACAACCACCGTGGATATACAGTAAGTGCCCACAAATTACCACACAGGTGTTAACCCATGAGGTACCTAACATGTAATGTGAGACCTGGGTACAAAAGGTGATAAATATCCTGCACTGGACAAACATGTGGCTGTAGTGTTTGCAGAAACATGTACCATATACCCACCCAAACATGAAGGTTGGCAGATGTAGATAAGGGGAACTCACTGTGGCTCTGCAGCCATCCTCCATCAGCGTCACAACTAACTACAATAGCCCCTGTGGGATATACCGCAGCAGACACCTCCATCAACTGTAAAGCCCACAACAATACCCCACCAGGGGTAGCAAAGAGCATGAACAGATGCCATGTGTTGCCTGAGTAAACAAACTGCAGCCCCACACACCGCCATCCTTCCCAGCTACAGGAAAGCTGTGCCTGATGTATGAAGCCATGTCCAACCTGGAATGAATGAACATGTTGCACCTTGTACAATCTGAATGCAATGAGCTATGCACATGAGAGACCTGAACCCCAGCACTGACATACATAGGACAAGCTGTACAGAATGATCCATAATACAGAAGGCACCCCCACACTTCAGTAAACTCCTGGTACAGGTCAGCCAGAGAGCCACATATCGACACCCCTCAAGAGGCATCCTGATGAGTGTATGGGAGATGGTAGGCTAACCCTGGGTATCACTGTTATGTCAGAGGTAGACGGAGGCACAGTATACTAACCATGACATATGTCATGGCAAACTCCAGTTACAATGTGTGTCGAAGGACAAACACACCCTGTGACTAGCATCAGAAATGGCCTAGGGAACATCGCTAGTGTTTGCCAATGTCCACCCATGTTGTGGAATACACTAGCAATGTTGGACGAGCCTGGTGTAGGTAGTCCATATCTGAACATATTGCAACATGGTCATATGTGCACAACTGGCCCCTACACAGTCTGTTGTGCTCACTATGAAGATGTCAAGCAGTCATAGGACTAAAGCCCAGGATACTGTCCACCACAGTGAAAGTACTGAACCAGTACACTATATGGTACTACAGTGTTAGGTCATTATGAAAGTATGTTGAGAACTGTCTGCAAAGTATCCCATGCAATCCCTGCAGGCACAGTATAATCCCTGTTGTGGCAGACACGAAGCAGTTGGCCAGTTAATACACAACATGACACCCAACACACAACCATAAACTTGCGATATTGTCGAAGTTCACACACACCCAAATATGTGGTGGACTTCAGAGTGCAACATATGGAAAGCTCACACTGGGCATGCTCGCACACTTTGATAAATGAGGCATATGTCAGACAACATGCCATGGAAAGGCTGAACTGGGCATGCTCACACACTTAAGCCATATCTCCGTTTAGCAGTTGGCCACACATATCTGGTATTTGTACGTGTCAGTCCAGGAACCAACCACAACACAGCAATCAGCCCAGTGCACACAGTAAATGACCACAGAGACATAAGTGATATAGTGGATCGCCGTCATATGCAAACATCTTCCACAGATACACAAGTTGGTCATAGGAACAGGGAATGCTATGGCAATAAAGACCTGCAAACAGTAGAACAGCACAACAAATATTGTGCATCTGGCAATTTAACATATGGGTGTAGAGGTCAATACTAGGCTTCTTGCCCTAGGGAATGACAGCTCAGCCAGAGTGTGCTTGGCATCTGCATCCCCAGGATAGTAGGCTACTGTGCCACTGTAAAGTAGGTCACAGAAGGCAACATGTGAGGCTAGTGAGCTGTGCCTCTGTCAAGCAGGGGCACCGTGGAGGTCTCAGGGATTGAATGTGCTAAGCCACAGCCATGTTGTCGGTGTGTGCTGTGAGAGGGTTGCTGAGGATCTCTGACAGTAGGTGTCCATCAATAACAGACTGAGGGGAGCCCTATCTGCATTCTCTGGACGATTCCACTGTCAACACTGTGTTGTAATGAGTATGTGTGAATGAGGTGCCATGCCGGAACTGTCCACAGATGTCCTCCCTCTGTGGGCTACAGCTCTGCAATGTATTAGGTCACTCTGTCTGTTGTACGGCGCATATATGGCTGGTGTACAGCTGACAGGTGTCTTGTTGTGGAGCAGTCATGGGTATATGTGGGATAGCATGACCAATGCAAACTGTACACATGCTCATAGAATGCAATTGTCAAGGATTATGCTGAGTGGCCAGTATAGTCCTCCAGCATGGGTCCTCTGAAGTCATCCACCTCAGTCTACACAAGTGTAGAGTCTGCTTGTGCTAAACACAGTTTGTGTGCAGTGACAACCTTTCCTGGGGGTGGAGATGGGATATGGATGTCCAGGGAAAGGTGGGTATGGTCAGATATCAACACTGGTGGTCTACCTCTGGTGTGGAACAGTGAGTACCCACGTTGCAGATGGACAGATGCAATATGTATTCACCCATGTTGCTGTGGTGTGTGGTTCTGCCATAGCACATGGACCCACAAATTGTAGTGGCTGTAGGGTAACGTGGTAGAGGCCTGAGTAGTTCTCACACACAATATGCCTGTACCTGATGTTAACAACTGGAATGGTGTATGTGAACACCTGCATATCCTGGCACTGTTCCCAGGGAAGCTAAGTGTGTGTTCTGGATGTGGGTGTGGTGTTCTGTACTGGTTGTGTTGTGTGTTACAGGTCCTGTGGTCCCAAAGCATGGTATAGAACATAACCTGCCAGTACGATGTGCATATCTGACCCTGACGTAGGTGGCTGCAAATGCATATATATGCTATCCCCCACCTGACAGGTAG
Source organism: Protopterus annectens (assembly GCF_019279795.1). Taxonomy (NCBI): domain Eukaryota; kingdom Metazoa; phylum Chordata; order Ceratodontiformes; family Protopteridae; genus Protopterus; species Protopterus annectens. The sequence goes on from NC_056737.1 coordinate 142,480,503, forward strand.
TACTACATCTACATACCTCTGTAGAAATAAAGATGTCAGCACCCTATAAATACTACAGGTGCAGAATAGATGCCCAGTAATTTGGATAGTGCGCTCTGCTAATGCGTCTCCCTCAAGTGTCATAATATAGTTAGGTAGGGATTCAAATCCTGCAAATGCTCAGTGTGTGTGTGTGTGTATGTGTGTGTGTGGGTGAGTGGGGTTTGTGTGTGTGAAAGGCTGTGAGAGGGAAATGTCCCTTTTGGCAACTGGGAAAACACACTACAGGATGCACATTCCCCTTTCTAAACACTGATGATGTCAGCACCCTATAAGTACAGCAGGTGAAACGAAGCCATACAGTAATGCGAATAGCGCGCTCCGCTAATGCGTCAGTCTTGAGTGTAATAACACAGTTAGATAGGGGTTTGAATCCTATACATGCTCAGTGTGTGTGGAGGGGGTTAGTGTGTGTTCAAGACTGTTTGAAAGAAGTATCCCTTTTGCCAACTAGGAGAATACACTGCAGGATGCACATTCCCCTTTCTAAACATAGATGATGTCAGCACCCTATAAGTACAGCAGGAGAAGGGAAGCCTCCCAGTAATGCGAATAGCGCGCTCTGCTAATGAGTCCATCTCGAGGGTCATAACATAGTTAAGTAGTGGTTTGAATCCTGCAAGTGTGTGTGTTTGATTGAGGGAGGTTAGTGTGGGTGAATTATGTGTGAGGGAAATGTCCCTTTTGGCAACTGGGAGAACACACTACAGGATGCACACTCCCCTTTCTAAACACAGATGATGTCAGCACCCTATAAGTACAGCAGGAGAAGGAAAGCCTCCCAGTAATGCAAATAACGCGCTCTGCTAATGTGTCCGTCTTGAGTGTCATAACATAGTTAGGTAGTGGTTTGAATCCTGCAAATGGCAAGTGTGTGTGTTTGGATGAGGGGGGTTAGTGTGTATGCAATTATGTGTGAGGGAAATGTCCCTTTTGGCAACTGGGAGAACACACTACAGGATGCACACTCCCCTTTCTAAACACAGATGATGTCAGCACCCTATAAGTACAGCAGGAGAAGGAAAGCCTCCTAGTAATGCGAATAGCGTGCTCTACTAATGCGTCAGTCTCGAGTGTCATAACACAATTAGGTAGTGGTTTGAATCCTGCAAAGGACATGTGTGTGTTTGGATGAGGGGGGTTAGTGTGTGTACAATTTTGTGTGAGGGAAATGTCCCTTTTGGCAACTGGGAGAACACACTACAGGATGCACACTCCCCTTTCTAAACACAGATGATGTCAGCACCCTATAAGTACAGCAGGAGAAGGGAAGCCTCCCAGTAATGCAAATAGCGTGCTACACTAATGCGCTCATCTTGAGTGTCGTAACATAGTTAGGTAGTGGTTTGAATCCTACAAATGACAAGTGTATGTGTTTGGATGAGAGGGGTTAGTGTGTGTGCAATTTTGTGTGAGGGAAATGTCCCTTTTGGCAACTGGGAGAACACACTACAGGATGCACACTCCCCTTTCTAAACACAGATGATGTCAGCACCCTATAAGTACAGCAGGAGAAGAGAAGCCTCCCAGTAATGCGAATAGCGCACTCTGCTAATGCGTCCATCTCGAGTGTCATAACATAGTTAGGTAGTGGTTTGAATCCAGCAAGTGTATGTGTTTGGATGAGGAGGGTTAGTGTTTGTGTGAGGGAATTGTCCCTTTTGGCAACTGGGAGAACACACTACAGGATGCACACTCCCCTTTCTAAACACAGATGATGTCAGCACCCTATAAGTACAGCAGGAGAAGGGAAGCCTCCCAGTAATGCAAATAGCGCGCTCTGCTAATGCATCCGTCTCGAGTGTCATAACATAGTTAGGTAGTGGTTTGAATCCTGCAAGTGTGTGTGTTTGGATGAGTGGGGTTAGTGTGTGTGCAAGTTTGTGTGAGGAAATTGTCCCTTTTGGCAAATGGGAGAACACACTACAGGATGCACATTCCCCTTTCTAAACACAGATGATGTCAGCACCCTATAAGTACAGCAGGAGAAGGGAATCTTCCCAGTAATGCGAATAGTGCACTCTGCTAATGCGTCTCTCCCAAATATCGTAATGTAGTTAGGTAGGAGGTTGAAACCTGTAAATGGCATGTGTGTGTGTTTGGATATGAGGAGCTTGTGTGTGTGCATTTCCGTATGAAAAAACATGTTAGTTTTGGCAATCAGGAGATCACACTACCTGATGCACATTACCCTTTCAAAATACTGATGTTGTCAGCACCCTATAAGTACAGCCAGAGAAGAGGAACTATCTAGTAAACCGAATAGTGCGCTTTGCTAATGCGTCTCTCTCACGTGTCATGACTTAGGTAGGGGAATGAATCCTGCAAATGGCAAGTGTGCGTGTTTGTGGGGGTAGTAGCGTGTGTGAGAGAACAGATCCTTTTGGCAAATACTACAATACACCAGATGCTGCATACTCCCCCAGTAAACACAGGGGATGTCACCACACTATCAGCACAGCCAAACAGGGCTAGTTGGCTAGTAATGCCAATAGTGCACTCTGCTACTGTGTCTATTACCATTGTCAGAGTACATATAGGTATGTTTTGGTAACCCACAACTGCCACGTGTGGTTGTGTCACACAGTATGACCTTGTGTGGGTCTTTGTACATAACAATGCATGCCATTGCCTAAACCAGCAATGGCATTGCACACATGATGTATGTGTGTGACACATACACATAAATACCTGTGACCTGCAGTAGTTACCATGTCTGACACATGCCTCGAGTGGATAAATGGTATTTGTAATGTATACCAATATGACTGTGTCTTACTGTGCAGGGTCCGCACATGGTATGTCTCTATACAGTGTGGGTGTAAATGGTGAAATACCTACAGCAGGGGATACACATCTGGTCTGGGCCATATAGTGTACATGTAGTCGATGTACAGGTGCTGCATGTTCCCACCTGTTGTGGTAGTGGTAACATGTCATTCCACTGCAATTCAGTGACCACATGCTGTGAACCCTTCAACTAGTGTGTTGTAGCTACAGTAATGCTCACGCACAATGTTTGGCTGGATGCAGTCCAGCCATATAAACACAGTTCTTGAGACTGTCATATTGCCAGTGTTGTTATGGAGGATAGGTGGTCTTCCTGTGTATGGGAGGGTTGTGTGTGCCAGGCTATGAACCAGATGGCAGTCCGACGCACTGTTAGCTGCACATGATTAGGCCCTGATGCTTTGTGCTGTGCCAACAACCTGGAGGTGTGTGTATCTGTGGTACCTTGGGATACCACCCCCTGTCCATGTGTGTTACATGTGTAGGGGACGACAGGCATGGTATGGGGCATAACCTGTCAGTGATGGGTAACACCTGTGAGCCATGAATCTGGTACTGCACAGACATTGCAGTTCACCGTGCTGAGGACAGTGTCTGGTGCATGCATCTTCCGGTGTACACTGCTGTTGTTGTGTAGCAGCACTGTTAGTGCCCTAACCTGTGTGATACCCACGGAGGTGGCTATGTAAACCATGTCCTGCAGCATAAGGCAGTATGTGTGTACCAAGGAGCTTTGCCATTATACATCGGGCCATGGGTGTCACGTGCAAGATGACCCTTGCACATCATTGTGGCTTTCCTAGCATGTAAGCACACGTTGACAGCCAGCAGATACCCTATGAATGACAGTGGAGACTGAGCATAATGTAGACATACAACACCCTTCCCACATATACTGGTAGCATACCTGGTGAGGGTATGTTGGCAACCAAGATCAGGCTCATACTGGGCTGTGCCACATGCTGAGAGATCCATTCTATGTTCCCTATCATGTAGTCCAGGGAGGTATGCCTCAGGCAGCCATACTGGCATGGTCAATGAGTGAGTCATATGTGTCCATGCCTCTGACTGACCTGTATGCATGTGTTCTGTGGTGGACCATAGTGCCCCTGAGGCATATCACTGTGACCTTCACCAGATACAGCCTGTTGAGCGGGACCCCAGTGCAGCACACAAGACAGGTACCTGACACATCTGTAGCAGGTGTGTTGTGTAGCCCTACAGGCTGTGAGTGTGTGGCACAGGGGATGTGTGTGCCATGTGTGGCATGTGCTCTGTTCTGACAGAACATATGCCTGTGTGCCAGCTGCGGAGGTGTGTGATGCTCAGGCAGGATGCTATTCTGAGTCCCCACATATGCCCCAGTGTGTTCAGCATGCTGTCAGTGAATGTCAATGTCTGACTTGTATTGTAGTCACTGTAATATATTTTATTCATTTATTTATTTATCCTACATTTGTTGACCGGGATAGTCCGACTGGATGCATGTCCATTTCCAGGGGAGGCCCGGGGAGAAAAGCTACGAGGGTAAGCAGATACAGCATTACATAATACCAGCATTACATATTACAAACAGATTATTTACAGAGATTACATAAGTAAGCAAGTTAAATATGTTCCACAGGTTAATGTTAGTCCTGAGCACAAGTCAGGATTAAATTAAATTACCCAGTAAACTGGTTCACAGATTTTACACATTCGAGTTAGCCAGGCTTGATACATTGACATAGCCAGTTAAGTGACAAATGTTGTTTGAGTCTAGTGTTAAATTGACCTAAGGTAGAAAGTAGGGTAATATCAGCTGGAAGTGAGTTCCAGGATCTACTTACAGAGTTTGCAAAGAGAGAATCACCGGCTGTGTTATTAAATTTGCTAGTCTGAATTAGTAGTTTGTTAGAGGATCAAAGCGGTCTAGGATTGTTATAGGGGGTAATAATATTTGAAGTGCAGGAGTATTGTCTGGATTACAGAGGATTTTATAGGCCATAATCAGTTGGTTATACTGTATTAGGCTGGGTATTGCAAGCCAACCAAGCTGATTTAGATTGATGCAATGATGTGTCCTAAAAGGCAGCCCAGTGGCAAAATGGCAATGTGGTTGTAGCAAATTGAGTGTTTGTTAAGGACAGTCTTGTTCATATTCGAGAGTAGAGGGGATGCATACAGAAGGGTTGAAATAAGGTGTGAGCGAGCTATGGCACCTTTAGCTGGAGGGGCTAGGAAGGCTTTAATTCTGTAAAGTGACCCTAGTTTTCTATTGATGGCTTTGATAATTTGGTTAACATGTAGGTCACATTTGAGATTATTGTCTATGATGACACCTAATAATTTAGTAGATGGGTCAGGGGAGATTATTGTGCCATCAGTTGATGTTATGGTAACGGTGAAAGCGGTAGACCTACGTGTTGGTGAAATAACAGCAGTTTAGTTTATTTGGGATTTAGGATCAGACAATGTTCAGAAATCCATGTTTCTGTTGTATTAAAGGTGGTCTGGGTAGCTGACCATAACTCTACTGGAGATGTGGCTGAGCAGATCAGAGTAGAGTCTTCAGCATATTGGATACAGCTGACTGTTGGGATGACAGTATAAAGGTTGTTAATGAAGATGGAGAACAGCAAGGGCCCTAGTATAGAGCCTTGTGGTACTCTGAGGGTGTTAGGTAGAAGGGTAGAGAGTTTGTTCTGCCAGAGGCCAGCCTGCTGTCGACCATAGAGGTAGGATTGAAACCATTGGAAGGCTCCAGTATCTAGACAGAATGTTTGCAGGGTGTGGATTAGAAGTTGGTGATCAACCATATTGTATGCCTTTGAAAGATCCAAAAAGAGGGCTGAGGATTAGTGTTGCAAGTATGGTTTATGGTGTTAGTAAAGGCTAGGAGGCCTGAAGTAGTGCTGTGATAAGGACAGAAGCCATGCTGAGTGTCTGCCATAAGGCGATTTTGGATTAGGTGGTGCATGAATTGTCTATGACTAAAGTTTCCATAATCTTTGCAAGTGGAGAGAGTATAGCTATTGGCCTATAATTGGAGAATTCAATAGAGTTGCCTCCTTTGTGAAGTGGGATTACATATGACATTTTCCAGATGGTTGGAAATTTAGATTCTACCATGGTTCGTTTGATTACCTTTGAGACGGGGTAAGCAATAGCATCATCTGATATTGATAGGTACTCGGCAGGGAGTTGATCAGCAGAAAGTGTAGTGGGTTTCACTGTTTCAGTCAAGGTACGGAGAAGTGAAGTGGCGACTGGTTGGCAGCTGAATGCAAGTAGGTTTCTAGGGGTGCTACTTTCAGGACCAGGGAGCTAGGAGGTAGATGGCTAGTTAGGGCATGAAATGTCTCAGTAAAGAATTGGTCAAAACTATCAGGAACATCTTCAGGGGTATTATCAATAGTAGCAGCAGGGATTGGGGTTGACGTTTCTCCAGGATGTAGTATATATGACATGCCACCTGACAGGGTATGGCATTACTGGGTTCAGAGAGCCCAGTCCCCAGATTGGCTGTGTGGTGGCATCCCACACATGTGTTGTACATTCCTGGCCAAGGGTGATAGCTGACTGCATACATGTGGCAGCTGTGACATTGACACATGACTCACATAAACCACAACTGGACCATAGAGGTGATTCACAGGTTACCTTTGCACATGCTACCCTAGTAGTGTGATTGCCATGGTGAGTACCAACACATAGGGCCAATGGGGAACAACATACTGAAGGTGTGTATGTGTGGGTGTACCGCTACTGTTTCATAGCACTGACATATATGACTGCACATGTGGGTAAATGCCAGGTAAGACATGTGCAATGTGTCACAGGCAACATACATGCGTACAGGACAGACAGTGACGTTCTGTCATGTGGAAAGTTGACATACGTATCGTACACTATGCAGATGTCACTAGGAGTCTACAGAAGCACTGTAACTCTGCATTGCAGGTGTAAGCAGTGTTCCAGGGAACCCCAAGCAAACATGCATGCAAACAAAGCTACAGTAAACAGGGCTGGAAGTAGTGCATTGTACAACAAAGAAGGGGTAACAATAACAGTAAGTAACAATGCAAATATGTAGGCACTATCAACATGTACCCAGGAATACACAGCGCAGATGCTCATGGTAGAACTGATATTATGTCATAGTTATTTGTGATTTGGATTACATTGGTACTGTACACATATCTACATGCGCGAACATCCACATGGCATAGTTGTTGTGGGCAACTTGACACCATTACTGTACATGTCCACCATTGCATATCACTACTTGTGTTAGCTTTCCCCCTGTGCTACCGATGTATGCGGCTATCTGTTGACAACCTTACCACTGGCATGCAATTATGTGTAGCTGTTATACTTTGGTATGTACTATGGGTTCAGATAACAATTCAGGACATTCATGCAGTTACTGCAGCAGGCATGCTGGGATAAACACACAGTCATAGCAGCACACTGTACTGTTACCAACATGATACTACTAATACACTTCTATGTAGTCACCCTGTGCATCAGCAACGTGTTTACCTGTTCCCGCAATGATGTTGGAGATTGCAGGAGGTGGCACAGTGTCATCATATGCACAAGGTGTGGATTAGGTATGCCTTAGTCAGCCACTGATACCACCAATTGACATGTGTGTGTATGTGTGTTGGTGAGGGACAGCAGTACAGGGTGAGGCAGTGTTGGTGCAGTGTGTGCGTGTATGTGGTCGCCCTAGGTGTTAACATTTCGCATGTGTGTATGCACGCACACAGTTCCACCTCATGGCTGCCATATACAGGGGTTTGTGGACAGCCACAGACTGCACCTGGCAGGTCATACAGATCAGTGTCTGTGTGCACGGACATGGTACCTGTGCCTGGCAGGGGTGCTATGGACCATATCCAGTACTAAGCCAGACTGGGTACTGTCATCAGAAGCGGGAGTGTGTTGACTGGACACAGGTCCCTGTTGGGACTGTCCAGAGCCACGTGCACGTGGTCTCCTGGGGCGTTCCGATGACAGCACAGACCCAGCATTGCTGGGGCTGCTGCTGGCACTATGGGGGCGTGTGCGAGCCTGTTGTCGTCCACGCCGACTGCCAGCTGCTGCTGTTGCCGGCATACGGCCACGTCGACGCCGCAAACGCCCACCATTGCCTTGGCTCATGGACATCTGGTTGTGGAACTGCTGTAATATGTCCCCACAACGTCTGTCTATGACATCGGTGAAGTTACGGATAGCATCCGCAATGTCACGCATACTGTCTGTCATGGCTGTGCGACATGCTCTCAGCTCCCTCAGACCCTGTCTGGTGTACCTTTCCATAGGCGACTGTGCCTGCATGACAGTCCAAAACATAACTGAGGTTGACAGACCTCTTTGGGCACGTCGGCCAGAGGCAGTACGCCCATGGATGCTCCCACGAGAACCCATGGGCAACTGTCTGTGTGGTACCATCGGAGGACCCTGCCCATGGCTGCTGTGTGGGGATGCATGTGCCACAGGTACCACATTACCCTGGTCTATGCCCACTGTATCCTGTCCATCACCTAGGGACAATGGTGACAAAGGATGTAGTGGCAGGATGACTGTGCGCAATGATGGGGTTGACAGCTGTGTACTGTCAATTGGCTGACCAATGGCGGACCCTGACACACCTTCCTGTACCATTACACAACTATCATCATTACCAGTACCCGTGGCAAAGGATTCAGGTTCTCTGCTGCAGGTCACCAGAGCAACCCCAGAACCTGTGGGAGGAAGACAGGAAACACAGTTTACAGTCTCCAGACATTGTTACCAGTGATGCACTTCTACACACATGCACACATGCACACATGGACACAGGCACACATGCACACATGGACACAGGCACACATGCAGACATGCACATGTGGACACATGCACACAGGCACACATGCACACATGCACACAGGCACACATGCACACATGCACACATGCAGACATGCACACGTGGACACATGCACACGTGGACACATGCCCACATGCACATGTGTACACATGCACACATGGACACATGCACACATGCACACGTGGTCACATGCACACGGGCACATGCACACATGCACACATGCACACATGCACGCATGCACATGTGGACACAGGCACACAGGCACACATGCACACATGCACACGTAGACACAGGCACACATGCACACATGCACACATGCACATGTGGACACAGGCACACATGCACACATGCACATATGGACACAGGCACACCTGCACACATGCACACATGCACACATGCACACATGGGCACAGGCACACCTGCACACATGCACACATGCACACCCCGCAGTATACACACAGAGCACTACTGAGTTACACTACTGTTACTAGCATTATCAGGACTATGATAGGTTATGTTAAACACACTCACCAGCATGGATGGCCTGCCTTGCTGTAACCCCAGAGGGACCTGAAGAAATGATGAGATTAATGTCAGTGGGCACAACTGTGCCATTGATATTGCATATGATACAGTGTACAGAACAGTCAAGTGTACATATGGCATATTACCTGCACACTCCATGTTGTGCTGCTGTGTGGAACCAGACTCCATCATAATGCAGGTGTACTGCTGTTGGTGTTCCGGGGCTGGAGCCACAACACTTAGGAGTAGCCCCTCCAGTCTGGTGAGGGGGGGATGTGTGGCCACCCCACCTCCTGTGGCAACCTGTTGCCTGTGGATATCTGATGCACGCTGACAGACACTTCAGATTAAATCACTGCAGTGATGTCGTACCTGCTCATATGTCCTGTTATGCATGCCAATATCATTTACCCTACGGACAAGGTCTTGCCACAGTGCAGCCCTCTCCTGCTGATTCTGACTGGTGCGGGAAAACAGGATGTCATACTCCCGCACCAGGCTCTGGTGGATCTCCTCATCTTCCGCTACAGAGTAGGTGGGGTTACGCTGATGCGCCATCTCCCTGGAAGAGAACACAAACAGGATATCAGCAGACCATGTCAGCAATATATGGCACACATACTATACATGATACTCATGTGTAGTGATATACTACTACTCCCATAGGTTGCATGTGTGTGTGTCGTGGTGGATACACAGGTACATGGCCAGATATCAGTGCTCAGCCAACACCTGTGCAACAATACCTGCCACATTCCACACAACATAGTAGCATGCCCCATCGGTCAGCACACACTGACAGGTGCAATGCACAACCTCACTCTGGGGGTTCATCCCAAGGTACTGTATGTGGGACGCCGTCCACTACTGTGATGTGGACAGAAGTTACTCGGCCTGGATATACATATCCCACCACCACCACCAGCACAGTAGACTACTTTGATATGTATGTGATTAGACAGTTATTCACTTGCTGGGACTGAGATGGTATCCATGCAGCACACTGGGCCAGTGGAAGCCACACTGCTGACCCGTTTGCAAATGCTTACCACGGACATGCCACAGATTGCATGGAACTTGCACACACATTTCTAACCCAGACCCTATGCACAAAGGTTAGGCATCCTGTCCGGTGGACCCCAGACAGAGGCAGATTGTATAACAATAGCAGGAGGCTACTGCAGGACAGAGCACATTCACATTAAGGGAAGGCATCTGGGGTCAGCACTGGTACTACTCTACGGTCCGTCATAACAACGGCCATGGCCTACTCTGGGAGGGAAATGGCCACAAACACTATGGATGACCACAAGGCCTTCTTCAGTTATGTTACACATATGGACCACATGCCTCAGATATGCTCTGTGTTAATACACACCTACTTAACATTCACCAAACACACGGATATTGGCAACAGTCTTGCAGACATGTTCGGTGCACGTATCCCCCCTCCTTCTCCCCCACCAGTTGAAATATTTATCACAGCTGTATGTAACCTCCCTATCATCTCACATGTCCAGGTGAGGGCCGCCCTCAGCAGAGCAGAACACACAGCATCACTGTGACCTCATGGTATCCCTGGATGTGTGCTACCTGCACTCCGAGAGGACATACAACCGCATATAACACTGATAATTTATCTTGGCCGTACTACAGGATATGTACCTGGACAGTGGCATACAGCGACAGTGGTCCCACACCACTAAGGAGGCACCTCGACTGACCCTGGGAACTACCACATCATATGCATAACTGGCCTGGTCTGCTAAGCTATGGAATTATGCAGTATGGGATGCATATGCAGTGATATTGGGTACCTGCAGACACTTGTTCCCAGCCAGTGTGCCTTTGTGATGGGTTGATCCTGCCTTTTGAACCTGGCTGACCTTTCAAAGCAGTCACTACAGCCATTGCTGGGGCAACGCACAGACAACTGCTGCCAGGATCATGGCCTAAGACTGATTGACATGTAATGTATGGTCATCCCCTTTTGGTGGAACTACATACACACAACATATCACATGGACATACCTATAGATACAGACCTATGACACATTTGGAGGGTTCACAGTATGCACACTATTAACCTGCTACTTTGCATTACCTGTGTTTGTTGCAGCTGGTTGCATTACCACTGCTTCTGCTTGCTGCTGCTACTGTCACTGCTGACAGCTTTGGGTGACAGAGTCACAGTGTATAATTTTTTTTTCTCTCTCTCTCTCTCTCACACTTTTCTGTCTCCCTCTGTCTGCTTCCAGACAGTGCAATGAATGTATTGCATGTGTGGAGTGTTAGTACTGGATGCTTTTGTAGGTATCTGCATAGGTCCATGTGATGGCCTCTGCACCAATTGTAAGCCAGCATTTGCTAATTGCATACAGCCAGTTGTGTACTGATTGCAGTTCTCACTGTGATTTCAGGTCAGTGCTATACAAGGGTATGTGGGATAGGCATTGCCCTTTCAGATTGTAAGGGCGGGGACCATGCTGGTATGCTGTGGACAGTGTTCTGTGAGTGTAAAGGTTAGTATCTCTCTCATGATTCAGGCTGTGTTGTAGATTCACATTTCTCCATTCATCTCTCATGTTCCCTGTAGTAAGTGTGTATGCACAATGACTCCTACAACTATATATAGATATATATTTATATATATATATGTACATATACATACATTTATATATGTACTTTAACTGACATTATTATCTACAAGCTACCAACTAGCATGGCTGTTTGTGTTCACACAGTACTATTGTGGGAATCCAGTAGTTTTGACAGTAATTCTACATGACATGCTTTGGGTACTACACATCCTATATTCCCTTTACATTCATCCCTACTATTACATGTTATATTTATTTTAGCACAATGTTCTTGTTTAAGAGTCATGGCTTAGTGGTAGGTCATACAGACTAGTGTTTCCAAGGTCCTGGGTTCGGGACTGACAGTGAGATTTTATTTTGCTTTTGAACTGAGTACAGGACCTGTCAATCAAAGTGACTAAGGCACTTTTTAGCAGTTGTAACCGGGTTAGCGCTGGTTTGCGCAGAGCTCACGCATACGCACTGGCGGTTAGCTCCGCACACACAAGCGCACACCCGCTTACAACCGCTTAACGGTGCTTACTCTGGCGCACACCCGCGCTATTTTCTTTGAAAGAAAAGAAAATGGGGAGACAGGAAAGTGGTGAAAAAGGGGTCACAAAGAGGGTAAGACAGTAGGGAAACAAGCTTGGGATTTGCAGGAGGGATGTAGGTAAGGCCCATAGCTGCCCATTTCTTCATCAGCAACAGCTGTGCATATGTATGTAATTTGGTGTGACATTTGAAACCTTCCACCCCTGAGAGAGGTGTCAGGACAACAATAATACTTGTTGTACAGCCAATTGTAATTGATAGATTCCATGTCCAGCGGACGTGTGCGGAATGGGCAGCTATGTATGGGGCGTAATTTTTTTGTGGGTACAGAGTGCCCTTTTTTTTTTTTTTCAGGTGAGAGTGGTATGTCGGGTGAAGGAAGTCGGTACAGCTGGGGAGGTAGGTTGGGTAGGTAAACAGACAAGACAAACAAGACGCATACAGGGGTGGTGTATGACACGTGTGGGGGGGGGTTACACAATTGACGGGGATGGAGGTTTGGATATCCAGAGCCCATGAGCCCACAGATGGCAACAGTGGAACTGATATCCCCACCCATAGGCAGTTGCCACTGTTCCTTCACTGCCCAGGATGGGGCTGTGCTGGGGGCTGTGTAGGCCGGGCAACAGGCATGCCCGTTAGTTGCGACACCCGTGCCCCAAGCTGGCGTAGGGGCTCGAGAACAGAGTCCCGAATCTCCCTACGCACCACAGTCCGGATGCTACGGAGGGTGAGTGGTGGTTCTCCTCCGGCCACACTTGCAGAGGGGGGGGCGAGCCCCATCCCCTGCAGCGCTTCCACCCACAGGTGGCACAGGGCCACCAGAGGAGGGTCCGGACTCGGCACTAGTGCCAGGTGCACTCGCCAGCTGAGGTGGGAGAGGTGGGTCTGCTGGAACCTGCCTTCCCTGTCGTCCTATGTTTTGCATTATGTCATGACAGTTTGGGTTAGTGACATATAATACCATTCACAATTAGTTATAACAGCATGCATTAGTATTCCCATTAACCAAACACCCAGATATTCACACCATTGAACAGCGTGCATAACACATGCATAATTTGAACAGAAATACACAGTCCAACAACATGCAGGGTTAATTGATGGCAACAGGCCATCAGGTTTGGATATATGAACAGGGCAGATGCATCAACGGACATGCAAATATATATGACCCAACAGGACAAACGTCCAGGGGTGTTAATTGTGATTGCACATACCATTTTCACGTGGAATGTGTTATATGTGGTTATAGGGTGGGGTGAAGAAAATAATATTAACACCTTCAAATACCAATACATATGCTGTACATTTCTAATAGCTACAGATATATACACACTACTGTTCTAACTACAGTTTCCTATATGATAACTATTTCAACTTGGTGATAGGACTGTTACTGCCACATCAATATACATTTTATTGTTCTTCATACACATTCATATCTAGCTTTGTTCAGCTACATCATCCTGCTACATTTGCTTTATATAGCTGTAGACAAGTGTGGATGTTTGGTATATCAGACAATCATCCTATCTAAATATTGCAGACTGAGAGCAACATATCCAGATTTTGGGATACACATTCCAGATGCAGCAACACTTTGAACAGATTTCGCTGTTTGGTTTTGATTCTCACATGCATTTCATTCTGTCTTGACTGCAGTATACTTTGTTCAGGGGTTATTACTACTGTATTGCTGGATTCATGACACTTTCTCACACTCTCTCACTTGCTTTCATTTTACTATTCAGGATGGTACTTACTTCTAGGCTTTATTGACATGTTTTACCTGTAGTTATTACAATCCTTTCCAGCAGTCTCACTTCTGTCATGTTTCAGTATTTCAACAGGGATATATTTCACACATGTGATTTCATCATCTTCTGCAGCTATACTTTTCAGCCTGCTGCAGGTTGTGTACTATTTTCTTACAGGTGGGGCATTTTTATTTCAGAATTTATGTCAGGCAGTTTCATTTTTCAGTTTAACTTACAGGCTGAAACACACTTTTGTAATCAAGCAATACTTGCAGACACTTTCACACTGTTACTTGCACATTTTATTCCTTAGTGACTACACTGCACTCTTTTGCTGACTGTCATACTTTTATATTTCTTTACAGTTACTGGTAGTGGATTACTGACCTGCCTGGTGGCACAACCGCACCAGCCTATCGCAATAGGCTCTGCGGTTCGCAGAACGGACACCTGCAGCTGTAATATAAATGAAGTAATATTGGAATACACATCTCTATAATATCAGCTAGTTTAATTTCTTACATACATAATTAAATGTAACTTACTCAGTAGTGGGGCATTGGGTGTTTGCCGGGCCTCCTGGATCCAAAGGTTCAGTTGGTCCTGCTTGCATCTCTTCAGGTCCGCATGGTGGTGACGGACCTGCTCACCAGTCCTTGGAATCCCTGTAGCACTGGTGAGATCATGAGCCAACCGGTCCCACGCCTCGACCCTGTATGCTCCCCAGAGGACCTGGCCCTGCATGAGTTGGACCTCATGATTGTGGACTAGGAGCCAGACCATGTACCTGGACTCCTCAATGCCCCACCTCTGTGCTCGAAAGCAACTACCCTCTCCTACTCCTGTCATTCTGCCTGCAGTTCAGTTCTACAATCGTTTATTCTGCGTATTCCCGCCTATGGGGCTTATATAGTCCGTTTTTCTCGCACATATCTGTGATTGGCCATTTTGGAATTGTATCAACTTCAGTAAACCTGCATTGTCATGCTCCAGTTTGTGTTCATTCCTATATATTAGCTATTATTGCATTTCTAGGTACTGCTGTCATGGCTTAGTGGTTTGGTACCTTGACTATGGTGTATAGTATCCTGGGTTTCAACCTGACCACTGCTTTTTATTTTTCATGACTGTCTAGACATGCTGAGGGGTGTGTCTGTGTAAAGGCAGTTTTGATACGGCTTGCTCAACGTTGCTCGTCGGTTAGCTTGTTTGCGCGGTGGGCAGCTCCGCACAAATGGGGTACGCTGGTTTAAGCCTCACTTGGGTATCAGCATGCATATTACGCTCAGCTCAGTTAGGGGCACATAGAATTAGTGTGTTAAACCATTGCTCAGCTATGGGCACTCATTTTGCACCAGTTAAACCACTGCTCATCTACGGGCAGATGCACTCACCCTGTTAAACTGTAGCTCAGCTATGGGCACATCTGGCATTTTTTATTCTTTTGTTACCTCACATTTCTTCAATATAAATGGGCTATTTCATTACATTTTACATAAAATGTGGTTTTATGTGTACATATTTGTCAGGGACTTGTTTCGTGCTTATTTTGCTAAAAATAAAAATTGGTGTTGTGGGGGCTCGAACCATGAATGCCTGCTCTTCAGCCAACATCTCTACCACTACGCTATTGTTTTTTGGCTTATTTTGCATATTTAGTTCTTATATGCTTTCCCACTGACTGCTAACTGTAGCTGCGCTACGGGCAAGCCCGCGCAAACGAGCGCACTCACGGTTAAACATTTTTACAATTTAAAAAAAATATATAACATGTTTATTTATATGTTTTCTGTTCATAGTCTGTGGGGGCATGTGTTGTGTTCTGTTTATTCACATTTCCGTGGACTCTGTCGTGGGTGTTTACTTTGGGAACTTTTCCTCTTCTGGGGGCATGTCCGCTTACAGGGCTCAGCCTATGGACACGCCCCCTACTGTCTTACATGGACCGTGTTAGCCTTAAGTGTGAATCAGCATGCTCTCATGAATATGCAAAGCATGCTGACATCACTCCGTTTAACTGCAGCCTCCGTGTATGAGTTATAACTCTTACACGGAGGCTTCGTGAATCCTGCCCAATAAAAAGCAATTTGCAAAAATGCAATATATTAAACTGGGAAAATTATAAGATAGATTATCTAGGAATAAGTATTAAGAATAAGTGGAATGAGACTATTAAATTTAACTTCACTAAACTGGTAGCTATAATCAGTGACTTGACTAAAAAGTGGAACAAAATGTTTTTCACCATGGAAGACAGACTTACATTAATAAAAATGATTATTTTGCCCAAGATTTTATTTTACATACAATCATTGATTTTACCTCCTCCTAAGAAATTCTTTAAACAAATAGATTCCCTATTACTAACTTTTCTATGGTTCCCAAAGAAACCAAAAATAGCCTATAAATGGCATGTTAGAGCCTGGGACGGTAATGGGATTGGCTTTCCCAACACAGAATTATATTCCAAATTTGTTATTATTAACATAATACTACACTGGATTTTATTTTATTTATTTTATTTTACATTTGTTGACCTGGATAATCCAACTGGAACAGGTCCATTTTTACTGGAGGCCCGGGAGAAAAGCTCCTCAGTTACTTAAAGTGTATAAGACAAAGATGATAACAGCTAACATATTACAATTATATAAGACAACAGTGCAAGAAAAATAAAAAAAATTAGTTTACAAGGTTAGACATTCAATTTAACAAGAGATGTATATGGATTTCATCCATATACACCTCTAGCTGGAAACAACTACATGGAATACATATAACTTCCTCTGAGAACTAAGAAACCCAATTTAAAGAAACCTTTGCAATTAACAAAATATTTTGGATACTCTGTGAATATTGCTTATATAATAAGAAATTTAGTCACTTCTCACATGGTATAAACCAAATAGTTTATATTTTTAAAAATATAATCAACAACAATTATAGTTTAAAGAACACCTTTTTCATTACATTTCCCATAGCTTATACACCAGATTGCCTAGATACCTTCAATGTCAATAAGATGCAGAATCTTAAAGAGAATAATCTAAAGTTTTGGCACCAGTTTATGAACAATAAGAACATCCAACCAACGAACTTTCTCTTAGCCAGATATAATGTCTGTCAAGATAACTGGCTCTGTATTCAATCTTTAAGACAGTTTGTTGAAAATAAAGTGAGAGTGCCAATAAATCTGGAAACTGATATTATACCAAGATTGATACAACTATTCATATGGTGTAGTTCGATGAACATTGAACATAATTTAAGCATATAACTTGTGTATAAAAGACTTGATTACTTTTGACCAAGCTTTTTGGAATTACTCCATAAATATTAATGGTGAACCTTTATCTAACGATAATAAGAAACAGTTATTAAATTCAATAAAAAACACTTCATCATTTTATTTATTTTATTTATAGTTTGTTAACCAGGAAAGTCCATTGGGCCATATTGAGCCCTTTTTCAATGGAGGCCCAGGGAGAAAAGCACCAAGTACACTCAAAATTATTTTATCAGTTAATACAGAATATGTGCACATTAGAACAAGAAATACAAATAATATAGGTAGTTTATACAATTACAGGAGAAGCAGCTCTATGTACAACACAATATTTGTTTGCAGTTAATACAATTATTTTACCAGTTAATACAAGAAAGTATATGCATAGTATGAGCAGTTAGTACAAGAACAAATAATAGTGGCACTTTATACAATTATAGGAGAGGAAGCTCCCTGTACACTACAATATTTGTTGGTAGTTGATAGAGTTATGGGAGATAGTTGCAAGATACATTCTCATTTATTGACAGTTGATACATTGAAGAATAACTGTGAGAAAGGAATAACTGTGAGAAAGGAAATAGGGGAGATTTAGGAGGGATGTGAGCAGGAGCATTCCCAAGTGGAGGATAGATAAGAGTGTAGAAGGGACTTGAAGGCAGAATTATTTTGGATAGTCCAAATGAGGGAAGGAAGTAAGTTCCATTTTCATGCAAGAGAGAAGGCTAATAGGGATTGGCCAGGAGTGCGAAGAGGTTTGTGCAGGTCCAGTAGGTTCTGATAGGTGGATCTAAGAGAACAGCCAGGAGGGTGCATTGTGAAAGTGGTGGATAATGAGGGGCAAAGGGAAGGACTGAAAATAAGTTTATGGGCAGTGGAGAGTTGAATGAAAGATAGATAATTAGGTAGCTCTAACCAGTTCAGTGAATGTAGGGAAATGCAGTGGTGAGAGGAAGCTTTGGAATTTGTAGCAAACCTGGCAATTTTATTGTAGCAGGATGCCAGCTTTGCCTTGATGGTACTATGAAGGTTGGTGAGAATAGGAGCACCATAGATGAGGGAGGGGAATAGGTAAGAAATAGAGAGGGTTAGCCTGGTTGAGGTGGTTAAGTAGCGATTTTGCCGGTAAAGCATACCTAACTTTTGGTGGGTTTTTTTGATGTTGGCTTGAATGTGTATATCAAATTTTAGCTGTTTGTGAATAAAGGCTCTGAGGAGCTTGGTTTGAGGGACTAGTTCAATGGGAATCATATGTTGGCTTTTTATAATGAAGGACTTTGTATCAATTGTGTAGTTCTTGGTGGGGTAGAAAACTATAAGCTTAGTTTTAGTTGCATTAAGGGCTAAATGGTTATTTAGCATCCAGATCTCAGTGCAACTAAAAGCAGTTTGAGTTAGTTCCATAAGTTTGGAGGGAATATCAGCTGAGCAGATGATAGTAGAGTCATCTGCATATTGAACAAGTTTAGCATTAGGGATGCAATGATGGAAGTCATTAATGAAGATATTAAATAATAAAAGTCGTAGGATAGAGCCCTGGGGTACTCCTGTGAGGGTATCAAGAAAAGAGGAGGTGGAGTTATTCCATTTGACAGACTGTTGCCTATTTGAAAGGTAACTGGAAAACCAATTTAGTGTAGTGGGAGAGAGGTTAAGGTGTAACAGCTTTGATAGTAATAGGTTATGGCAGATGGTATTGAAGGCTTTAGATAAGTCTAGGAACAGAGAGGATACAACATTGCCAGAGTCTCGGGCATGGTTGATAATGTCAAGGAAAGATAACAGGGCTGAGGAGATACTATGGTGGGGTCTGAAGCCATGTTGTGTAGGTGATAAGAGGTTATTGTTGAGGAAGGACAGAAGTTGTTGGTGAATACATTTTTCAAGTACTTTTGAGATAGGGGAGAGTATGGCTGTGGGACGGAAGTTAGGGATGCCATTGTTATTGCCTCCCTTATGTAAGGGGATGATGAATGCCTTTTTCCAAGGGAGGTGTACATAAGATTCCTGGATGGAGCAGTTGATGAGAATACAGATGGGGTAGGTTATGCCATCAGCTGCTAATTTTAAAAAGTTTGATGGAAGGTTATCTGGGGCATTAGAGCAAGGTTTTAGTTTACTGAGAAGTTGTTTAATGGCATTGACAGTAACAGGTTTGAGGAAAAAATAAGGGAGGATGGTAGGGCTGTTGGTAGAGGAAGAGGGATTTGTGTGGAGAGGGGCTGAGGTCGGAGGGAGGAGGGTGGAATTTGTGGTGGAGGAAGAGGGGTTTGTAGAGAGTGGGGTAGAAGAGGTTGATGAGCTAGCAGGGAAAGAGTTGGTAACTTTGATTATGGAGTTGATAAAAAAGGAGTTAAAGTTGATGGTTATGGTATGGTCAGGAGCAGAAGGGTCAGGACAGGGATTATCCTTTCTGCCAGGTTTGATGAGGTCTGAAATAGTACTCCAGATTTTCTTAGGGTTATATTTATACTTGCTCTGGAGTTTTGAGTAATAGGATCTGTGATCAGACCGTATACACTGTTTTACCATGCTGCATAGTTGTTTGTATTGATTAAGAGATTGTGGGGTTTTGAGTTTTTGGTGGAGTTTCCAGAGTTTTTCCCGAGAGTGCATGAGAGTGATGGTACCTTTAGACAGCCATAGGGCTATTTTGGATTTCACCCTTTTGGTTCTGGGAGGGGCACAGCTATTAAGTAAGTTAGTGAATACAGTATTAAAGTTGATGACAGCATCATCCAGGGGAAAAGTTTTCAAAGGGCTTCAGTTTATTTGTTTTAAGGTATCAGAGAAGGAATGAGGGTTAAAATTACTAAGGGTGCGTGTTGTGATGTAATTGTGCAGTAGGTGTAGTGGGGCTGGAGAGCAATTGACAAAGGCAGGCAGATGGTCACTAATGGGGTCGGGCAAAATACCACTGTCAGAGATATTATCTGGATGAGAGACTAGTATCCAGTCAAGGACTGTGCCAGAGGAGATATCTTTGTTGGGTCAGGTAGGAGTGTTGATTAACTGAGAGAAGCCGTATAGGTTTAAGGTGTGGGAAGTAGAGCTAGAGGAAATGGAAGACCAGCTGATGTTAACATCGCCTAGGATGATAGTTTCATTAGAGATAGTGGAGGAGAACCAGGAAAGTATATCTTCCAGAATAGGGGTATTGTTTCCTGGTGGGATGTAGAGTGCAGCTATGACTATACTTTTGTGGTTGTTAATCTTTAGTAGAGCAATGGTCATTTCAGCAGTAGAGTATTTAGGTATGGGGTTTATATAAGGTGTTAAAGTTAGACTTGAGGAGAAGAGAATTGCTACTCCACCACCTTTTTTCTGGTTCTGTCTTGTCTTATAAGTTTGTAGTTGGGGGGGATTATTTCAGTGTCATTTAGGTGAGGTTTTAGCCAAGTTTCAGTTACACAGAGGATGTCAGGATGATTATGACACAGCCAAGCATGGAGGTTGGGAAGTTTGTTACAGAGGCTTTGGGCACTAAGGATAGCAAAGAAGAGGGACTTATTGGGAGATATGGGGTTAATAGTGTGGTTGGTAGGGGGTCCAGGATTGGAGTGAATGTCCTCGGAGTTCAGGAGTGACAGGAGTTCCAGAAGTAGGGATGATAGTGTACTAGAGATTAAAGTGTTTGTGGTATGAAAAGGAGAGGAGGGTGCATGGGGAGTATTGAAGGGGGAGTATACCTTTGGAGTCTGAAAAACCCTTCTGTGAAATAAGAGATGGTGGTCAAAATGGTAGAGATAAGGAGAAATAAGCAGTGTAAAGGGGGGTTCATGTATATATTGGGTGGTAGTAGTATGAGAGGGAGGAGTATATAACAGATTAGGAGGTTGGGTACGGTGATATAGGAATAGAAGGGAGAGGGGTAACAAAATATGTAGTAAGGTTGTGGATGTAATATACATAGTGGGTGACAGGACTGTTGGGGAGTAGGTAGGTATAGGATAGTAATGCAGGTTTATGAGTGGGGTGTTGAGAGTGGGGTAAGGTGTAGGAAGTGAGAGAATGGTTTAAGGGGTTGGCTGTATTAGTTTGCAGAATGATATAAATTGGAATGAGGTAAGGGATTAGCAGGTTGAGGGCTGTAGAGAGTTGTGTGATAGGTGGAGAAAAGGAGTAGGTGTGGTTGTGGAGAGTTGTGTGATAGGTGGAGAAAGGGAGTAGGTGTGGTTGCGGAGAGTTGTGTGATAGGTGGAGAAAAGGGGTGGGAGTGGTTTTGTGAGTATAAGTTTAGAGGTAGTGGTGGAGGTGGGAACTGGGAGGAGGGTAGGGGAGCAGAGAGAACCCGGAGCATAGCAGATGGTGAATGGAGCGGGGCAGGCTCCCTTTGCAGAGCAAGTTGCTACAGAGACAATCAGTACACCAGGGTAAGTCAAGAGAAAGGCAAGAACAGCATTTTAACTAGGAGTTTAAAACTGCCAGAAAAGAAAGCTGAGGTAAAGGGGGAAAGTACAGACAGCCATCTTAGAAAGACACCAAGCAAAAGGGCAAGCCTAGACTCAGATAGGTTAAGAGAAAGCAACAGCAGAAGTACGGGGAGAGAAGGGGTAGACCATATAGAAAGAAGGAAGGAGTAGTGACAGGCAAGTGGAAGGAACAGGGAGTACAGTACAGCAGGAGATCACTGGTTAAGAGGGGAGAGCAGCTAGGTTAGGCAGGGAGAGTTAGAGAAAAAGTCCAGTCTACTAGAGAGGCTACAGGCACTGGAATAAGGATGGATGTGGGTATATTAATGAGAGTAGTGGGGGGGAATTGCTTTAGTGCAGTAGTGTGTTTTCAGCCTTGCTTAAAATGCAGGTCACTGGGGCAGTACAATTAGTTTGTTAGGTGAACGTACTTTACTGTAAAAAGCACGGAGAATCTGTGATCCAAAAGGTAGCAGGGGAGGTTTTTCAGTTGAGATTCATCGATCCATCATAGCAGATGGGAGCAAGTTTTTTCAGGAACAGGTGATAGACCTTGTAGAGGGGATAGCTAGGATTACAGCATACAGTACAGCAAGGATGGAGTGCTTATTAAAGCAGAGCCAGCAGCTTAAGACACACCACCAGCACTTCAGCAATAACAGGGAGACAGTAAGGGGCCTAAGACTATATACCTGAAGATTTATTCATAGAAGCTTTTACACTCCACACAGAATTGAACTTATAACCAAGAGTAATGAAAGCAAATGCTAAAGGTGTGGTGATATTCTTGAAGCCAACTGGGTTCATATGTTCATCGAATGTAGAACTCTCACACAATACTGGAGTGATTTTAGACATTTCTCAAAAGCTCTGTGGTCTGATAACTGTCAAATTACTAGCTCTTTGATATTATTCAATGTCTCTACCCCAAGTGTAATTCCTAGACATCAGTTACCTGTTCTTTGGTTAATTCTAGCTATTGCTCAAAAAATAATTACATTGAACTGGAAAAATAAGCAAGATCTTATGTTTACTGAGTTTATTTCAATAGCAAAATCTCTATGTAAAAAAGAAATGCAAACTATTTATCAGAGATCATCAAATGTAACACACAAAAGACTAGCTTGCCAAAAATTGGAGAGATTGTTAGATAAATATTGATTACCTTTCTTGGATAAAACAAATCTTTATCATGGATGTTTGTATATAGTGTAAATAGTTATTATGTATTGTTTATTTTTAATACTTTATGTCCATGTTTATTAACAAAATTTAATAAAAATGTTTTTTTGGGAAAAAATAAGTAAAGCAAGAGGTAATGGCAACATCATCACATTTAACATTATAACAGGGGTAATACATTTACACCTCTATATCTTCAGTTTCTCAAATGTCAACAAGAATGTGGCTGACAACTTTAAATTAAGCTTATAACTGTAGCAATCCTAAATCTATCCACCTAACAAACAACTGACACAGGTATATACATTATTGAAGGTAGTGCACTACGCCATAATATTCTAATTATCATCTAAAAAAACATACCTGGAAGCTCCTCTTGGAATGCAGGAGTTGCACCCACATCCACAATATACTGTGCAATGGATTGCTGGGAGCTATCCTGGCTGGCAATGTTCACCAAGAATTCCTCAGTGGCAGTGAGAGGGGATTTTGCAGCAGAGCCTCCACCTGTGACTTGACAACTACGTGCCACTGCACCTGCATGCCTACATGCAGCAGTTACCATGTCTGTTGCTCTGTGATACACCTGCTCATATGTGCAACTATGTCACCCAACGGTGTTAATGTTGCCCACTAATTTACCCCAGAGGGCTGTATGCTCAGCAATATTGGGCCAACCCCTGGACAGCAGCAGTACAGCAGCATGTTGCCATAATGCATCAATTATCAGATTATTTTCTGCATCTGTAAATGGGGGCCTACAACGAACAAACATATTGTGCCCTACAAGACAAAAGAATAATAATACATCTGAGGATCACATAACTACAAATTAATTGCTTACAGATAAAGCATTAAAGGAAGGCTGTCAGTATTCCACCTTTAATAAACATGAAATAGTCTGCATATTTCAAAAAGTAACAAGATGGATACAAAACCGGGAGACTAACAAGAGAAACATATCCTTGTTTGTGCCATAACAGTAAATAAAAATATGCTCACCCTCTCAAAATAACACCACAGTCTAGTTAGTGCCCTAGCACTAACTCATCTTTGCTCCCCCCCCACTCAAACAAAATGACAGGCCAAAGACCCATTGTACTAACAAAACATTTTTGAAATGCTAAAGTGCTATTAAAGGAAAAGCACCTGTCCATGTAACATGTGGGCATATTTATAACACAGCATTCCCTTTTCAGGTATTCCCAATGCTGTGTACCTGTGAAATTGTTTGCCAGCCAAGGCCATGCCATCATTACAATTCTAAGTAATGCATACAGATTAAAGTGTGAAAGCCATTACTTCACATTTATTCATAACTACATTCTAGCATATGCATTATGTAGGTAACAAAATGGGAACATACCTGCTGGAGTGCAATACTTCTCTGTAGAGCTATACTGTGAATAAATACGGTTGTCTTTGTGAGTTGAACAATATACTAACTCTTCTTAATATCAGTTTAGCTAGCTACACATTTTACTTTTTATAATGGAGTACATCATTAATGGATTGCATCTGTCTTAGTCTTATGACTCCAGATATGCTAATTACTGCATAAGCAGGTGAATTGCATGCTAATCAACCAATGATGTGAAGCTATTCAGCAAGATATAAAGCATCCATGCAGACTCCATTCTGTTTTTTCCCTAGGGATTTCATAAACTATGGAGTACAGACAAAGCATTTACAAGGTAATACATAATACTGTTATGGCATGTACTTGTATTTCATCATGTGGTACATTAAGCAGGTAAAAGGTGGGAGATGTGTACAGAAAGTCAAGTAACATGTGACAGCAGAGAGTTATTTCACTTGTATGTGTCTATTAGAAAGTAATAGTCTTCAGCCATGCAAGATTCACAAATTCATAACTCTCCAAAGTACTGGTGATCAATGCATGGCCTTGGTTTAGCATCATATGTTTGTAATAGAATAACTTTGCATAGAGAGGCTGTGCCATAACATGACCTCAGCTTGGCCCACCCTCTCGAAAGAAAAGTGTACCCTTGCATGCACCATAACAGGAATTCATCTTTGTTCCTACCACCAAAAGAACAGTGTATTTTTTTGTGCCATCCTTCATTTGCTAACAACTGCATATCATAATATTCACAGTTAATATACACACACAAAGTAAGGTAAATGAGGTAGACTGGCTTTCACACTGCATATCTCTGAATACTGGTCAGATAACTGCTGAATGGCCAAGCAACACAGATTGGTATAATTTCAAGCAATGTGCCGCTTAGTATAAACAGGCTTGGCTAGGCTGATCAGGTTTGCATATAGAGCAGCACTGTGCAAAATGGATGGCTGGACCACCCAGGTAGCAGACAGGATGCAGACAGCCAAAAATAGAAACCGATGCTTTCTATTAATATAATTGTATATTTCACAAACCCGCTAAGCACCATTGTGCTGTGGTTAACAGCAAGATCTTAACAATGAATACTAACTTAGGTGATGTTATGTAGCTTACTCTCTAGCAGCAAGTGTTAAGTCTAGGTCTGAAGGCTAGATGATCTTGGGCTTGAGTACAAGGTGTACAGTCTTTGTTTTACTTTTGTGACATTGCAGTATTTAGAGATGAACTGTCACATATAGAAAGGATTTCTCAGTGTTCTTGTGGCAATAGCTGTCAGTGCAGTACTAACATCTATATGGTCCAGGGTTTGAATACAACATATGCCTTTCAATTTTAATGTTGTTCCAGTTCATATTATAGTCGTTCTCACTTACAGCAAGTGACCTAGTGTAGCTTATATAATATTTATATGACTTAGGACTGACACAGTAATATTGTATCAGTTATGTAATTATTTATTAAAATATGTATTGTTTAGTTAATAGCAAAGGCATGACTGTGGGTATAATGTGTACTATGTTCAGGTAAGTATATTCCTGCTATGTGGTTTGGCATGCCCTTCCCTCTGGACGAACGCAGTTACAGAATTGCTTGTATCTCAAATAACATAGAAAATGCATTAGTTACCAAACTTCTGCATCACCATAGCACAAACGCATTGCAGCCTTTGCACCCTGTTTGCAAGATGGTAGGTGACGTGTAGCTTTTTCAAATGTTGACAAATCAAAAAGTGCATTCTCTGAGTAAACACAATATGTGCAGTTGAGAAAATATCATTCTGTATTGGACTTGCTCTGTGACAGACATAGAGGGTTTGAGATTTACGGCTCAAAGGTGGGGTGTCTAGGAGTCCAAAGCATTTGTTGAACTACTACTGAATGACTATGAGCCTCAACTCCTGCAAAAGCACTATCATGGCTCACAATCAAGGACAGAGGGATGGAATTGTCTGGCTTGGGCTCTGACCAGTGCTACCAATATGCCCCGCACTGGTGAACAGTGTAGGAATCACTACAGAGACCTCAGGATTAGTAGAAGGGAAACCCTCAACTATTGGACTGAGGAATGTTGGATTGGTGGCACCCCACAGATGAGTAAGTATGACTTTCAGACATTACTTGTAATAGTTTAAAGCTGCATATAGTCAGGCTTGGTATTTGTAATGGTATTCTGTTCTACTCTGTTTTTCCATAGCTGAGACAGATCATGATCTGAAAGTTAAAGCCCATGAAAGTTGATTGGCAAGGATGTGAGCAGCATGTGGTATGTATGCATCAAGTAAAAGTTAAACACTGCTTTGTAATACCTTCAACTGTACGGGTTTTGCAGAATGTTCAGATTGTTGCCTCATAATTTTGGTTTGCTTCTCATAAATTGTGTTTGTCTGGCAAATATTAGCCAAAGCATTGAGGACTGCATTCAGAAAATGACATTTGTGTCTCATACTTTATACCTTTCAAAATATCTGTGCTAATGCAAAGCTTGTTACTGTTATTGTATCACTTTTCTAGGTTTGTAGAAGAATATGTAAACTGTATTGCTATTTGTGCACCTTTGTACCCCCAGTAGTTATTGCTTGGTCAACATTTATGGCTGTAAGAGGTTGTGAGGTATGGGCTTAGTTGGTATGTAATGTAGCAATACCTGTCAACTGTACAGATTTCCACAGATTGTCCAGTCTTTGTATAGTTAGAGATATAATTGTGGCTTTCAGTCCAATAATTGCATAGGGGCTGAGGATTGATGTCACTAAATATTGCCAGACATGTGAGATTCAGACCTCAGACTTTTCAGAATAGTCATGCAAGTGCAAAACTCATTACTGTATCACCTTAATAAGTTTGTAAGAGTGAGTATGTAAGAGTCATCCCTATTATTTGGACTTTGGCCCACTATTACAGATGACTTTTCCACATTTATTGTTGTAAGAGTTTGAGGCCTATGAATACAACACTATAAAATAGAGCATACATCTTGCAATTGTAAAAAGAAAGTATACATACAGTACTCTGTAGGAACACAAAACACTATGGTAGTAGAGAGTAGTCAGCAGTTGCGGGTTCAAACACCACAATTATCAAATGAATAAGTACTGTTATGTTTTCATCGTTATTGTGCTGTAAATGCAGTCCTCTCTAGCAGTGGTAAAAATTGCCTGCTGGAAAATGTAATTAGTAGAATTGGAGCCTGCATATGGGCAATATATGCACACATCAAGGATTGCTGGCTGAAATCTGTGCTATTGTGTGCATCTGTTATTAATTGGGTATTCAGAAATATTATAAAAAAGTTTGCACACAATTTGTTCTGTTTACAGTAAAGGTGACATACTAGAAGGGAATGATTGTATCATTGCTTGTTATGTTACTTATGATGTTTCTAATGTTCTCCCTTTTTATTCTCTCTACCCACCCCGTATGTTCTTTTTTCCCCTTTTTTCCACAGAGGGGTAGGTTTGTCCCATGGGAGCCACTCGCCCACACTCCACCAGTTATGGCACTATAACCCAGCACATCAGAGACACAAACTGGTAGCATCCTCTCTATTGCCCCTGCACTACCTGGGCTCTCGGGTTGTTCTGCCCCACAGGATAGGCCAGTGGTTCTTTCTGGGAGCAGTGGCAGGGGTGGTAATTTTATCACCCATAATGAACTGCCAGGTGTGTAGGATTGTGTGCCACACATTTGGTGCATGCCTACACTGGGTGGAGACACTGCTCTCCATCATTGTTCTGAATAATGCAGGGAGATGCAGATGTCAGACACCTCAGCCATTGGTGCAGTGAGGTGACAGTGATGACAGTCCACTGGGTGAGGACTCAAGTCTCTCTGTCTCCAAGCTTGACATCCATGGGCTGTTGATATCCACTGCCCTCCCCAGCCATTATGTTTACCCCCTCTTGTGTCCTTCACCATCCCTATGTCTTGTCTTGTATGTCCTGTCTTTCTGCCATTGCTTCCTCATCTACCCATCTTACTTTACCCATACATACCTAGGTCCCTACCCCAGCATTCCCCTCTCTCTGCCAAAATGAAAAAAGGGCACCTGTCCCAAAAAATAATATCAACCCATATATAGCTCTCCATTTCAATCATGTGTCTTCATGACACCCTTGATATGGTCCAATTGGCTATACAACATGATTGTATTGTGTTTTGGTCACCTCTCTCTTTCTCTTGAGATGCCAGTCCAAATTCAGCTAATATTCTTCATATATTATCCTGTTTTGTTGTTGCAGAAGTGAATAGCAATGGTTCTTTCCTACACCCATCGTGCATATTCCTGCCCTCCTTTCACTTTGTTTCTCTCCCTGCTTGCTCCCAATTTCACCATTTTCCTGTCTTCTTCATTTCTTATCTTTAGAGAACCTGTGCACAATGGTGCACAAAAATGCAGATGGTACTGGTTTCAAAATGGGGTGTAGGCATGAATTTTACAAGTGTGTTTGCTAATTTTACATACATTTACTGATACTACTGCCTTTTACCGTTGCTTAGTGATGGTGCACATTGCACCATCTCTCAATGATTATTTAAAGAAAGGAAATAGGGAAGATAGGAAAGTGGTGAAAGGAGGGCAGGAGTGTGCAGGAAGGGTGTAGGAATGAATGATAGCTATCCATTTCTTCAACAGTAAAAACTGATCAGATATTATTTTAGCTGAATTTGAACTGTCACCTCCAGAGACAGAGTTGACAAAGTACAGTCATGTATACTTACCATAAATGTAAATGTTCGAGTGTATTCACTGTTGTAGTCATCACCTGTGGGTTATCCCTGCTGTGGTAGCCCTTGGCTGGCCTGAATACCAGAGTCAATGTTTTTCTGCATTGGCTGCTGTCACTTGTTGGCTGACATCAGGTCGTCAGTGCTATAAAGGAAGGCAGCCGATGCCATTAAATCAGTTCTTCTTTCCCTAACCAGTCAGAGGCCCAAATAAATATGGTAAAGTGGTCCTAGTGGCTAAAAGCCACCGTTAAAAACTTATGTCTCCCTAAAGAAAGAAGATATAAGGGGGAAGAAGGGTGGGAAACCAGGACTGCAACAGTGAATGCACTCAAACATCTACATTTATGGTAAGTGTACACAACTGTACTATTTTCTTCCTGTTTCACTGTTGCAGTCATCACCTGTGGGAGGATTCCCAAAGCTTAGAAGAGGGGTGGTAAGAGACCTAGGAATGGGTCAGCATGCCCTGCAGAACTGCAGAGGCAAACCCTGCCCTGGCCTTAGAAAATAAAGGTAGGTGGTAATGCTTGGTAAAGGTATGGACAGACGTCCAGGTTTCAGCTTCCAGGATGTCCCTGGTGGGAACTCTTTTTAGGAATGCTGTGGAGGCTGCTCTAGTGGAATGTATTCTAATAGACATGGGGGGAGTTTCCCATGCAAACTGTAGCAGAAATGGATACAGTGTGGTGCCCATGTGGAAATAGTTTGTTTGGAAATGGGGTTCCCCTCTGACCCTCGGGCAAAGCTGACAAGTAGTTGGTCTGTTTTCCTGAAGGGTTTAGTATGGTCTAGATAGTATCTGAGCTGTCTGTGCATGTCTAGTGAGTGCAATGAGGGTTAGGAAATAAGGTGGGTAGATGTATGGTCTGGTTGTGAGTTACGTTATTTACCACCTTGGGCATAAAGGAGAGATTAGTCCACAGAGACACCCTGTCTGCATGGAAGATGATGAAGGGCTCAATGGCCATCAGTGCCTAAAGTTCTGAAACCCTTCTGGCTGAGGTAATAGCTAGGAGAAAAACAATCTTCCAGGAGATGTATCTTAGTTCTGCTGAAGCAGCAGGTTCAAGAGTGGTAAAGTTAGTTTTTCAAAAACATAATTCAGGTCCCAAGCTGGAGTAGGTGGCCTTCTGGGAGGTCTGATATTAGAAGGTCCTCTGAGGAATTGTTTAATCAAAGGATGGGAAAACAGGGTCTGTTCTGTATCAAAATGAGCTGAAATGGCTGAGGCATTGATTTTAATAGAGGAGAAGGAGAGGCCACTATTAAGTAGCTCTGGTAGGTAGTCCTGGATAAGAGGGATGGAAGGTTGTGAGGTATTGCCCCCCTCTGGACTGGCTCCATTTTTCTGCATAAGATTTTCTGGTGCTGGACCTTCTGGCCTCTGTGGTAATGTCTAGAACCTGTTTGCTTAACAGGGGCCCCTTGTTTGCTTTTAGAGTATTAGCCATGCTGATAGTTTGAGAGTCTGCAAGTCTGGGTGCAGCATTCCCCCCTAGTTAAAAGGTCTGAGATCAGGGGAAGCTGCCTGGGAAGGCTGTGAGGTGAGGCTACACAATAAGGGGTACCAATGTTGTCTGGGACAATCTGGAGCAATGAGGATGGCCTTTGGTCTCTCCTCCCTTATTTTGATCAGTACCTTGGGTATAAGAGGCAGAGGACGGAATGCATACACAAAGACAGTGTTCCAGGGGAAGGTCAAGGCATCCACCTTCCATGCTAGGTGGTGATACTCCCAGAACTTTTTCAGCTCATGGTTGGGATGTGAAGCAAAGAGATCCACCTCCAGAGTCCCCCACGCCTGACTGATTTGTAAAAAGATTTTTCTGTGGAGCTGCCATTCATGGGGGTCCAGTAAGTTTCTGTTTAAGCGGTCTTCCAGGGTGTTGTTGATCCCTGGTAAGTATTGTGCTATCAGGTGTAGTCCCATGGAAGAGGCTGCCAGCGAGAGGTTCATGGCTAGCCTGCACAGAGGGTAATATTGGGTCCCTCCCTGTTTGTTGATGTACCACATTACTGTGATATTGTCTGTTTTGGTAAGGAGAACCCCTGGCTTGAGATGGGGTTTGAAGGATGTCAGAGCCTTTTGTACTGTCATCATTTCCTTCTGGTTGATGTGTAAAAGAAGGTGCCAGGCATCCCAAAGACCTTGAGTGAACCTGCCTTCTAGGTGACTGCCCCAAGCTATGTCTGAGGCGTCGGTGGTATTGGTCTGCCCATTTGGGCAGATGGTGAAGGGAAGACCCTTGTTCTGGGTACAGGCTCCTGCCTACCAGATAAACTCTGCCCTTATACAGGGGATTAGAGGTAGGGAGGTCTCTAGAGGTTGAGAGTACTCTATTTTTGTTTTCCTTGGATCGCTTGTCTGTGTACTTAATAAAGGATTTTCGATGGGAAACAGACTGCCTGCCTTGCTTGGATTACTTTCGACTACTTAGTAATGCTGTAGAATTATATATTTTCTATTATGACTTTTTGACTTGAGTTTAAGTTTGCTACTTCTACTACTATTGTCTAATCTGATTAATTTACAGTGATTAACTAGAAATATATGGACTGAAAATCTTCCACACAGAGAAGTTTCTTACACTGTTTAGAGGTTGAGAGTGCTGACACCAAAGGTTCTTTAGGTACCACTGAAGTTTTCTCATGTGAAGCCTGCCCAGAGGAATTAGAAGGATGCAAGATGTCATGTGCCCAAGGCTTGTAGGAACTTACTCACAGTGAGGTGACTTCTGGAAGCCAGATGGGTAAAATAGAGAGGCTGGAAGCTCTGTTTTTCTGGGGATAAGAAGGCAATTTGAGATGCTGTGTCCAGCAGTACCCCCAAGAAAATGATCTTCCTGGAGGATGTTTGCCTTGATTTATTCTTGTTGATGGTGTACCCTAAAGAGGTTAGAAGGGTTTTGACAAAGAAAAGGTCCTTGAGGAGTTTTTCTTTGCAATCTGCCTGAATGAGGGAGTCATCCAGGTAAGGGTAAATTTGTATATTTTTCTGTCTGCAAAAGGCTATGGCCAAGGCTAAGCATTCAGTGAATACCCTGGGAGCAGTAGATAAGCCAAAGGGTAGCGCAGAGAACTGAAGGTGTTGTGAGCCTGCTCTGAAGCAATGGAATTTCCTGCTGGATTTCCTTATGGGGATGTGGAGGTAGGCATCTTTTAGATCTAGGGTAACTAACCAGGCATTTTTTGCCAGCATAGGCAGCAGCTGATGCAGAGTTAGCATTTTAAATTTAGGGACCGCCAGGAAGGTGTTCAGAATGGATAGATCCAGGATGGAATAAAAGCCTTTGGCTGTTTGATCTGAGGGGACAGGTTCTACTGCCCCTTGGGATATGAGAGTTTGGACTTGTTTCAATACCTCTGCCCACTGATTTGGAGGTATGTCTGGGTACCCTCAGAACTGGGAGTTCATTAAAGGAGAACTTGTATCCTTGAGAAATTATATTTAAGACCTATTGGTCATTTGTTGCAGAAAGCCAATTCTCTTTGCAGAGGGAGAGCCTTCCTCCTAGTTTTTGGTGAGTGAAAGGAGGGCAGAGGGGGGAGAGGGAGTCATTGAGAGTTTTTGCCATAGAGGGATGGCTTAGAACTCCCTGCCTTTGGAGTGGAAGTGGTCCACTGTTTGGTTCTCTGTTGTCCCTGGGATAGGAGTCTGGGTGGTCTGTCCCTGCAGGGCTTGCCTTTCCCCTCTCTGCTAGGTGCTGGAAAGGACCAGTGTTTTGGGGGGAAATTCCTGCTGAACCTAGGAGGTTGTACCTGAAGGAAATATTTTACTGTTTGCATAGATTTTGCTTTGTCTTCCATCTTTTTAAGCACCTCTTCTTCTTTTACTCCAAACAAGCGGTCCTTATCCAAGGGTGCATTAAGTAATTTAGATCTGACATGATCAGGGAGAGGTTGTTCCTTCAACCGTGCCTGTCTCTTAATGACAAATCCTGACACTGCTGCCCTACTTGAGGCTTCTAGGGCATCATAGTCACAGTGTAATGAGTGTTTAGCCACTTGACAAGTAGAGTGCAGTAAATCTACTAACTCTTTTGAATTGGCACAGTCAGGAAAGGTTTAAATCTTTTGTTTTAATAGTTCCAAAGTGTGTTGTTGATATTTTAACATGTGGAAGTGACAGTTAAGTGCTCTGGTAGCTAAGGATTCAGAGGTGTATACTTTTTTACCCCATCTGTCCAGAGCTCTGGAGTCCTTGTCAGAAGGAGTAGGATTCGTTGCAGAACTATCCTTAGCTCCTTTTGGTCACTGTGTAATGACCTCTGGGCCTGCAGCAGGATTTCTGTACAGGTATTTGTGAAAATCCGGTACTCTGTAATACCTGTCAGGTTTTCTGGGAGCAGGTACGAGGGTATCAGGAGTTAAGCTGGATTCCTGGAAGACATCATCAACCACCTCTAAGATAGGGGGATGGCCAAGGGTCTGTGCTGGGGCAGGTCTAGAAGCTCTCTTAGTCTTTTCTTAGACTGAGGGAAGTCCTGGGATTCCCAGTGGAAATGTTCCCTGAGGGTGTGAAGGGTTTCCTCCAAGGAAAGATCTTCTGGTGGGGAGGCAGAAGGAATGGATTCCTCTGCATCTGAATCCTCATAAGCAGTGAGAGGTTGTTGTTCCTCTTCAAAATCTGAATAATCAGACTCCTCAGAATCCTGTTCTGTTCTGTATTTCAGTGGAAGGGTCCCTTTTTCTTTTAGAAGCTGCGACCTGACTAGCCTTGATTAGGGTGATAATATCCTCTGCCATTTTAACCATTTGAGCTTGGGGTGGTGGAACAGGGGTAAAATGGTGGCCAGAGGTAGTTTTCCTAGGAGTGGCCTTGCCTCTAAGCCTAAGAGTATCCATCTGTCTGAGAGAAATGGTTGTCGGAGGAGAAGACGTCAATTTTTGTCTACATCTGGTAGTGCGAAATACCTCCTCAGAAGCCGGTGCCTGCATTGTGGCTCCAAACCCAACAAAGGCAGAGATAACCAAAGGCTCGGAAGACAAAGAAGATTTCTGTGGCATTCCGGACTCCGAAAGGGTCTCAGTAGAGGCCTGCAAAGGTATCAAATCAGGCTTCAGGGGTTGCAAAAGCACCTCACTGAATTCCAGAGAACTGACAACCTACTTAGCGATAGAGTCGTCAGAAGGCTTAGCCTTATGTGGTGTGCCTCTATCTTTATCCTTACGTTTTTTCGGAATGTCTATGGATTGTTAGTTGATGGATGCCATTTTGTAAGGCAAAGATGGAAGACAAAAATACCTGGCTACAAAAAGAGCTCTACGATGAATTGTTCTCGCATTAAAGAGGACACAGAACCAGCAATGGGGGACATCGTGATCTGGGCCTAAATACGTGATGCAGCATGAATGGAAGTCTTCGTGTGGTATTTGCTTTCCACAGGCAAGACAACTGAAAACTTTTTCAGACATCGGTTAGTGCAAGAAAAAAGGATCCCCAACGGGGTACTTAGTTTTAGACATTTTCAGCTGTAATTCGAAACTCTGGTAGCGACAGACCAGCGCACTTGTGAACTGCTCGGGCTCCACAGTAAGAAAGATTGATGTAATGGCGTCGGCTGCCTTCCTTTATAGCACTGATGACCTGATGGCAGCCAGCAAGTGACAGCAGCCGATGCAGAAAAACATTGACTCTGGTATTTGGGTTGGCTGAGGGCTACCACAGCAGGGATAACCCACAGTTGATGACTGCAACAGTGAAACACAAAGAACATCAACATAATCATGTTGTACAGTCAATTAGACTGAATCAAGTGTGTCAAGTAGACACGTGTGAAATGGAGAGCTATTTATGGGATGATTTTTTTTTGGGGGGGGGGAGACAGGTGACCTTTTTTGTGTAAAAGGAATGTTGGGGAAGAGACATAGGCATATCTGGGGTAGGTAGTTGGCAAGGTGAGGAAGCAATTGCTGAGAGACAGGACATACAAGATGAGATACAGGGATGGTGAAGGACACAAGGGGGGCTGAACACCATGGTTGTGGTGAGGGTGGGGAACACCAGGACAGGTGACAGTGGGAATCAAGTCTGCACCCAGTGGACTGTCATCACTGTCCCCTCACTGCACCAGCAGGTGCAGTGCCCAACATGTGCATCTTTGATGGGTTCTCTGTACCAGGAAGAAGAGCACATGCTCCATCCAGCATAGGCTTGTGTCAACTCTGTGGTGCACAATCCTATGCACCATACCTGGCAATTCATTTCAGGTGATAAATGCACCCCTTCCACCACTGCTGTCAGAGGATACATCTGGCCTATCCTCTGAGTAGAAGTACCTGAAGGCAGAGGTACTGCAGGAGGAGCAGAGAGGGTATTGCTAGGCTACAGCCCAGATGTGCTGGACCTTGGTGCTATAGCCGGTGGAGTGAGAGTAAGAGAATCACAGGGTATCTGCTTACCCAGCTGTGCTATAGTAATAAAAAATATGAACATGCAATTATAAAATAAAACAAAAAATGAAAATAAAAAATAGACAAAAAAATAAATAGATGAATTAGATGAACAAAGAAAAACAAAAATTAAGCATAATAATAACAAAAATAAAAGCAAATTATATAACAACAAATACAAATAAAATCAGTAATAATAAATTAAAACAAAGAAATACAAAATTATACATAATAACAACAAAATAAAAACAAACTAAACAAAAAAAAAACAAGAAAAGGGGTGAGGTGAAAGAAAAAATCTGGAAAATATTACTAACTTCATAGTTAATATACTAAAGCTTTCACAGTGTAAGGTTGTAGAGGAAGGTTGTTCATAGTTCATAGTTAATTATTAGGCTAGCTGCCCTAATGGGTCAATCAAAGCCTAGCCAATTTCCGTCTCAAAGTGTGCATGCAATTACTTTCACTCAGTTCTGTTGTATTTTACTTTTAACACTATCAACTCTTAAGAAATGTCTTTATTAATTTGAAGACTACCCAGTTACTAACAGATGGACATTGTAGTATTGATCAGATTGCAGCCAGCAATCATTCATGTGTGCATATATTGCACATATGCATGTTTGCATTTGACAGCAGGCCAGTCATACCAGAGGTATTGAGGTCTGAAAGTAACTTGCTATAATGATGATTAGCTAACAGTACTGTATATATATAATGATGAAAACATAACACTATTGTACAAACTATTTGGAAAGTGTGGTCTTTGAACCCACAACCCCTATCTAACCATAATGCTGTATTTTTCTTTTGGACTGCAGACTAATGCATGCATACTTTCCTTTTACATTTTATACATGCCTGCTCACTGTTATTTGAGAATGTGAAATGGTTGCTTTGTGCTACAGAGTAAACCATGCATATTTTCTTTTACAGTTGAGATATATATGCTCAGTTATATACAACTGTCTAAAATAACAAGTAATCCATCTTTAGTACTTTTTATACGCATACATACTACATGCTTCTTTCATTCTTGCTAGGCATGCTCCATGAGACCTTACATTCGAGGCCCTTTCTTCAGCAGCTGTGGAAAAGAAAAACAAAACAGAATGCTATTATGAATACCAGTCTTGACTATATTCAGCTATAATTTTTACTATTGGTCAATGCATTTTATATTTACATCTGTGGAGTGTTCCCTGTGCTACATTCTCTGATCCACTGATCAAGGGTATCCCTCTTCCTCCTACATAGATTGTCATAATGATGATGACACTGCTTACCAGTGCGTGGGATACCTGTCTCATTGGTCAAAGCCCTAGCCAAACCAGTCCAGGCTTCAGACTTATATTTAGAACCTGAGTAGTCCCACGGCAAAAGGCTCCTTATCTAGGAGCCCAACAAAGACTTTGGATTCCTGAACACCCCAACATTGCACTTGAAAAAGCACTCAATGTCTAATGAGCATTTCTTGCCAATTTCACTTTAAATATATGTTTTCCTGACAATTGCACATATTGTGCTTACTGAGAGTGCACACTGCCGTTTTTTTGCTACATTTAAAAAAGCTGTGCCCCGCTTACTATCGTGCAAACATGGTAAGCCAGGGTGCATCTGTTCGCATGATGGTAAGCAATGCGCAACAGTGGGCAATAAAAAAAAAATAACAAGCAATGCAATTCCAAGGATGTTTGATATACAGCCACTTGTGTAGCTCTGTTATTCAAATGGGATTGCAGAAATATACTCGCATGAACATAGTACACATTATACCCACAGTCATATTTTTCATAATATATGCACAATACCCATATAAATGATTAGATAAATAATAGATAAATAACTGACAAAATATTAGTATCTCAGCCCTCATACATGTAAATATTAATATCAGCTACACAATGTCAGGTGTTATGAGTGAGAGTAAACATGACATGACATAGAATAACATTAAAATCTATGGAATATGTGGTTTTCGAACCCAGGACCATGTGTATAGCAGTCCTAAACTTACAGCTCTTACCACAAGAAGGTTAAGAAAACACTTGTCTAATTTGCATGTTATTAGTATAATCTGCAATGTCAACACAGTAAAAGGAAAGTTTGCTCCCACTGTACTAGAACCCAGAACCATTTGCACTCCAGACCTAGACTTACCACCTATTTCCACAGGATTAGTTACATGACATCCCCCATATTAGTATTCATTGTTAACTTCATGGTGTTAGTGCAGTGCAGCCTCACTTATCGGGTTTGAACAATGCCCAGTGATATTAACTGAATCCATCCTGTTTCTATTTTTGGCTATCTGGGCCATGTCTGATAAATAGGTGGTCCAGTTGTGCAAACAAGCTAAAAACAAAAATATAAAAAAATCAGAATGTGCAAAAGAACTAAGCACCAAGCAAACATATTAGTAAAAAAAGAGAGAAAGGAAAACAGTAAAATATATGAAATGAATAAATGCAGAAAGACATTTCTATGGCAGGGTCCCTTGTACAGTTTTTCTTCAATTTAAGTATGTTTTGGACCCTGCTACA
The DNA here is from genome assembly GCF_019279795.1 of Protopterus annectens. Taxonomy (NCBI): domain Eukaryota; kingdom Metazoa; phylum Chordata; order Ceratodontiformes; family Protopteridae; genus Protopterus; species Protopterus annectens. Next base: position 142,518,517 of record NC_056737.1, read on the forward strand.
TTCAAACAAGGGAAAGCAATTGTCTCATACCTCTCAACTGTACAGATTTTCGCAGAATGTCCAGATTTGTGCTTCAGATTTTTGGTCTGTTTCTCATAAAATTGTTGGTAGGGAAGGCACTTAAGTGTGGACAGTCAGAGCATAGGAATGCCAGTAAGCACTAAAGCTCAGCCAGGTAACCAAATGCAGTTGTAAACCAACTTCTGTCAAAAGGGAATAGAAAGATAACGAAAAAGGGAACTCTCAAAAGTCTTGTTCAGCTAGTGGGCAAGTTAGAGTAGAACATGAACTTTGTGCAGAACTAACCTTTGTAGGGGAAGACATAGAGGAAGCTGCAATAACAATACTTTTGAAAGAGGAAGCTGCATCTTCAACTTCAAGACAAGTATAACCCTAAAATATTGGCGTTACACGTAAGCCACCTTAAAAATGCACAATAGGAAGATGACACTGTAAGAGAGGGAGACAGTGTAAGGTTGTAGAGGAAGGTAGTTCATAGTTTATAGCTCATAGCTAATTATTAGGCTAGCTGCCTTAATGGGTCATTCAAAACTTAGCCAATTTCCCTCCCAAAGTGTGCAAGATGTTGCAGTTACTTCTTTTCTCTATTTTATACAGAAAGGACATTTAACACCAGTTGTTACTGCTGGAATATATTAAGGCAATGGTAATGAAGTTAGCTCATAGTCACATATTGAAGGACACCTGGGGACAGACAAAACTAAGGCCAGAGTGCTAACCAGATTTCATCAATCAGGTCTAATAAAATAAAAAGAGTTCTGTGTTTACTGCCCATAGTGTTAGAACACGGCAGCCAGTCCTGGATTTAAGAATCCATCAAGTCTAATGTCTATCACTGAAGTGCCATTTGAACATACTGCTATGGACATTGGGTAAAAGTAAACACTAGTAACAATGACTACACTACAAAACTTCCAGAAGCAGTAGCCTTACACAAATGATAATGATATTACATCAGTAATGTCATTGCTTTAAAGTTAAGCAGTTGAAAACTTCAGTTTACCATCCACATAATAATGGACTAGTAGAGATGTTCAATAAAACAGTGAAACCCATGCTAAGAAAAATAATTGACTAAGATGGAGGGGAACTGGGACCAGTTGTTACCCTATTTGTTGTTTGTAATGAGACAGACTCAAGGTTCAATTGAATTTACCCTATTTGAACTCTTGTATGGCAGGATTCCTGAGATCCGCTTGATATTACTAAAGAGAATTGGGAGAAAGCGATGACATCATTTAAAACAGTGATAGAACACTATACTAGTTTACAGGCTAGACTAAACCTGGATATGCCCACATTAAAGAAGCATACTCAAAGCCCAGGAGATGCAGCAGTGAGTTGGAGGAGGAGTAGTTAGGTAACTGTTTTGAATGTTGCTATCAGCTCTCATTGCTGCAGACAGTACCTTTCACATAGTTCTACATTATTTTTACGTAGCTCCTGCTGTCTTTCCCTTTTACTTTTAATTTTACCATGAGGAAGAATCCATGAAGTGTATTACATATGTCCTGGTCTTTTAAATTGATTAGTATGTGTAAGGGCTCTGACTATTAAAAGGAAGTCAGTACTTTTCAAATTATCCTTCCAAATGGGATCAATATTTGAGATGGTAGATACTTGCAAGATAATATTTAAGTTAAGGAAGATGAGTGTGTCTCCAGAACTTTCTTTTTTCGGTCCGTGATAGAATAGAAAGTCATTGTGAAGGGAAGGTATAATAATAATAATGCATTATTGTATTCTTTGGAAGTCACCTATCCCAGGGAAATACCATATTAAAAACAGACCTCTGAGAGTTGACACAGCTGCTTAGGATTTAGGAACTTATGTGGGCAGTGACCTAACTTTTCACCAAAATGTGTCTTTCTATATTGAATAGTTTATAACAAAGGGAATGCGTCTAGATCTTAGGATATCATTGCCCCCCTCTACTCAGTCCTCATTAGGCCATTCATTGAATATAATGCCCCCTTTGGAATGCATTTGTCCAGACACATACAACAACTGGAATACCCACAGATATACCTTACTAAAAGGATACAAGGCCTAAACAATACGTCTTATATGGACTGACTCAAAGCACTGTCACTGTACTCAGTATCCTACAGATAAATGGTGACTTGTGTCTGAAATACAAGGCATTCCCCAACAAAGTACTGATGGACTTACTGCATATCAGCAAGTCAAATGTTATCAGAAATACTCGGTCTCTTCTGCAACTTCAACAGAATGGTTTAATGGGACAGGTATATCTCTCATCAAACTCAGCAAACAACTCAGATGAAAAATAAAGTCTACCAAAGCCAAATTCTAGGTAAATTTGGCCACTCAGGCCAAGGACTACCACAAGGCATTCTTTAGCAATGTCCAGAACTTCAAAGGCAATGCACAATGGTGTGCAGAGCTCATTGTTAATAGAGACACGTATACTGAGCCAGAAGATATAGCAAACCTACTGGCAGCTCTAACTTTACACCTCACACCCCCCCCAACCTCCCCTCAGGAAATACGATCAAATATAACTCCTGCTGTCAATAGGGATCAGGTCCTCAATGCTCTCTCTAAGTCCAAGAACACTGCATCGATAGACCCAGATGATATCCCAGGATGCCTTCTAAATAGCAAGAAGCATGGTCTAACAGTCCCTCTGGAATCACTATTTAACCACAGCCTCCAACCAGGCTTCACATCTCATGAATGGAGAACAGACAGTCATTCCTCTGAACAAAGGTGGGTCATCAACAGACCCTGAATATTACAGACCCATAGGTCTCATTAGTCTCATATGCAAAGCCAAGGAAAGAATTATCATGAAAATGATCTGTAATGACATAGGAAACCTCTAGACACTGGATCCAATCCAATTTGGTTTCATCAAGGGCAGGTCATGCCTAATCATCCTGGTGCATTTCTTTGAGAATGTCATCAAAGCAATTGATAGGGGCAAAATGGTCCACACTGCCTACCTTGTCCTGGCCAAAGCATTTGTCACAATATCCTACTCAGGCATTGTTGATAATCTCAAGAGGTTAGTTATAAATCCTTATGTCACCAGCTAGATAGCCAGTTGTCCCACAGACAGGACCCAGGAAGTTAGAATTCAGGAGTTCACCTTTACAAAAAGGCCAGTCACAAGCAAAGTCCCTCAGGGTCGGTCTTGGGGCTGCTCCTTTTTGGTATTTACTTCTCAAAAGTTAAGGTCAGTGTCAGGCCTTTGGCTGACCAAATTTGCAGACAATTGTGAATTAGAAGCAGTCATAGACTCCCCCTCCAACACTAATGATCTCCAGGAAGGGGTGACACCAACAAATAATTTGTATCAAAGCCATGAACTAAAACTAAATGCCAAGACACAATGCTACCCCAAAACAAAACACGTACAACACATAGCACACAAAGTCAGTATGCCAAGCAGTCACAGCCCTTAAGGCTGAATAACACACCTGATACTCTTGTAATAGGTGACTCTATTGTCAGACACACTGACGTCCCACTCACCAGGCTGAATAAAGAGAAGGTCACAGTGAGCTGCCTGTCGGGCGCTAGGATCCGCCACATAACGCAAGCACTCAGGTCACTCCAAAGCAAATACAAATATGACTCAGTCATTGTACATGCGGGCGTGAATGACCTGAGACGTACCTCCCTCGACTACATGAAAAGAGACATAGAGGAGCTCTCTGATCATGTAGCCCAGGCCGGTATGACCCTGACCTTGAGCAGCATTTTACCCTCACCTAGAATGATGCCACAGTATAAAGACAAAATGATCGATTTTAACAATTGCCTAAAATTTTGGTGTCATTCAAAGGGGATCCAGTGTCTGTCAGCCTGGGCTGACATGCTCGACAAGCCACGTTGCTTCACTAGGGATGGCTTGCACCTGTCACCCCTAGGCTTTCGGATATTGGCAAAGGCTCTTGCCACCCCCATAGTGCCGTTTTTAGGCAAGGCTCAAAAGTCAACCCCACCTCCATAGACAGCACAAGGAACAAGAAACTAAGGGTAATGCTGCTAAACGCCAGACGTCTTAACCTCAAGATGCATGCACTCGAAGCTCTCCTCAGTATGGAGAACATCAATATCTGTGCAGTGACAGAAACCTGGTTCAAGGCTCCAGAGAGCACCCCAGCACTACCAGGTTATACCTCATATCATGCTTTTCGGCCCCAAAACCCGGACCGAACCACAAAAGGAGGGGGAGTTTCCATATTTATCAAGGATATCCACACCTCCAGGTTAGTTGCATTGCACGAAGTATCGGAGACCATCCATGTGCAACTGACACTGGGCAAGACTGATTTTCAGTTTATAGCATCCTACAGACCACCCTCTCAAAGTCAGGAATCCCACTCGGCTTTCCTGAAAACATTGGAGAACATGAAGATCTCTCCAAACACCATTATATTGGGTGACTTCAACTACCCAAACATAGACTGGGAGCATTACTCAAGCCCCAGCACCTTAGCCCAAAGGTTCCTGGAATTTATAAGCTCAAATGCTATGGAACAACTTGTCACCACTCCCACAAGAGGGGAAAACATACTAGACCTGATCATTACCAACATGGGGACTCTATGCTCCATACCAGAAGTATATCCCTCATTGGTAAGATCAGACCATAAATTAATTTCACTGGATATCCACATCCCGACCCCACCCCCAGCCCTGAAAACCACAGTGAAAAACTTCTCAAAAGCGAACTTCACACTTCTCAGAACCGAAGTGGAATCCTTCAAGGCCCCAGGGCCAGTGGAAACTATGGCCCAAACTGCAGAATCTTATATAAACGCATTCTACGGACATCTCCAGGAATGCATGGATCATGCTATCCCAAACAAAATCAAGACCCAATCATCCAAAGGCAGGTGTCCAGTCTGGTGGACCCCAGCCATAAATAAACTGTACAACAGAAGAAGGAAGCTACTACATGATAGAGCAAAATCCCTAAAAGGGAAGGCATCTCTGATCAGTACTAGCAAAAAATTACGATCCCTCATAAAATCCTCCAAGGCCAGCTTCGAGAGAAAAATTGCACAGGACACTAAAGACAATCATAAGGCTTTTTTCAGTTATGTTAGGAACCTGGGATGCAACTCCCAGACTTGTTCTGAGTTGATTCTAAGCGACAAAAAATACACAGAACCCACACACATCGCCAATATCCTGGCAGACAGGTTCAGTGCAAACTTCTCCCCCCCCCCCCCAAAGAACAAGTATCTATCCCGGCAGAGTGCAGCCTCCCAAACATCTCTGATGCTCAAGTGAAGGCTGCCATCTCCAAAGCAAAAAACACTGCTTCCATGGGACCAGATGGCATCCCGGGTTGTGTCCTACATGAACTCCAAGAAGAACTAATCCCTCAAGTAAAACTGCTGTACAATCTCAGCCTCACTACAGGATATGTGCCCAAAGAATGACGTACAGCAACAGTGGTCCCACTCCACAAAGGTGGCACCTCTGCGGACCCTGGAAACTATCACCCCATAAGCCTGACTAGCCTAGTCTGCAAGGCTATGGAGAGGATCATCATGGAACTCATAAACAAAGACATTGGGGAACTACAGACACTAGATCCTACCCAATTTGGCTTCGTCAAGGGCAGATCCTGCCTTTTGAACCTGGTCAACTTCTTCGAAACAGTCACCAAGGCCATAGATGAAGGAAAGGTAGTCCACGCAGCGTATCTGGACCTCGCAAAGGCATTTGACACAATACCCCACTCGGACATCATAGATAAGCTATCCAGCCTAAATATAAACCCCTATGTCACAAGATGGGTCACAAACTGGCTCAAAGACAGAACCCACAGAGTCAGAGTTGCTGGAGCCATGTCAGACTCAAAACCGGTCACAAGTGGCGTCCCACAAGGTTCTGTCCTGGGACCTCTCTTGTTCAGTATTTACTTTACTGAGGTACAGGCCAACGTGGGAGGACTATGGCTCAGCAAGTTCGCAGATGACTGCAAACTGGGCGCCATAATCGACTCTCCAGCTGACACAAACATCCTTCAAAAAGGTCTCGCAGAGATGGATAACTGGTGCCAGAGCTATGGTCTAAAGCTAAATGCCAAAAAGTGTATAGTCATACCCTTTGGCAAAAACAATGTGCCCACAAATTACCACATAGGTGGTAACCCATTAAGTACAGAGAAAGTAATTAGGGATCTGGGGACCCAAAATGATAGTAATCTCTCCTTTGACAACCACATTGCCAAAGTGGTTAGAAAGACCTTTTACATAGCCCACCTCATCATGAAAGGATTCACATCTAGATCAAGAGAGGTAATCGTGCCCCTTTATTCATCCCTCATCAGGCCCATCATAGAATACAATGCCCCCTTTGGGATGTACCTTACCCGACACCTGCAGCAATTAGAAAGACCCCAAAAGTACCTCACCAGGAGGATCAAGGGACTCAAACAGATGCCATATGCTGCTCGGTTAAAAAAACTCCAGCTCTAATCAGTTGCATACCGCCTACTTTGAGGCAATCTATGCCTGTCATATAAAGCTATGTCCAACCCAGAATTAATGGACATGCTCCACCTCAGTAAATCTGAATCCCTTAGAGCCACGCGCTCGAGGGACTTGAACCTCAGCACAGAAATAAATAGAACATGCTGGAGGGACAGATTCATAACCCAGAGGCTCCCTTCGCTCTGGAATAGAATTCCAATTCATGTTAGGCAGAGCACCTCACTGACTCTCTTCAAGAAGAATCTTGATGAGTGGATGGGGGATCATAGGTTTGTCCCGGGGATTACTTCCGTGTCACTATTAGACAGAGGCAAAGGAAACTAAACTTTAAAAAGGGCACAGTATACTCAAATCAAGGGGTGGCGTAAGCCAAACACAATCGGGCTAGGCTTATAAATGCCCCAGGGCACATAGCCTAGTATGAACCTATGAACCTATGACATACATAGTAGTATCCTAAGGGAAGTCATGCACTGCTGGTAATTATCATATTGACAACACACCTCTAAGAGTCTACCCAGTAGTCAGGGACTTGGGGGACACACGTTGAAATCTAATCTTTGACCATCACTTGTCTACAATAGAGAGGAACTCTTTCTATATTGTGCAACTTATAAAAAAAGGGCATGACATCTAGGTGGAAAGAGGTCACTGTTCCATTGTATTCAGCAATCAGCAGACCTGTCATTGAGTACAATGCCCCTGTTGGTATATAACTAACAAGGAATATCCGCAGAAGTTCCTCACTAAAAGAATACAGGGCATAAGTAACATGTCCTGTGCAGATTGCCTCAAAATCCTATCCTTGTATTCTGTTTCCCACAAGCTGTTCAAGGGGTATCTATGCATAGCATACAAGTCATTATCAGACCCCACCCTGATGGATCTCCTGCTTAGCCATAAAACAAACAGCACCAGAATTACCCATTATAAGGACTTAAACCTTGCCTGTGATATAAATAGGACCTGCTGGAGAGACAGGTGTATATCCCAGAAACTACCCCTTCGCTGGAACAGGCTCCCCATCCATTTGAAGTAGAGCTCCACCCTAACCCAATTCAAATGTAACTTGGACAACTGGATGGGGAACATTCATCCCTGGTTTTGTACCTGTGTCTCTAATGAGCACAGGCAGCTTGTAAATGGTTCATCTCCCAGGCCCCTGCCTATGAATGTTTAATCACGCATTCTCCTGCTGCTTACACTTATCAAGGGTACTGAACTTGTCAGACATTTGGGATGCATGGCTAAGCTTAAAAAGGTCCTAGTGGTCATTAACCTAATATACACAATTGAACTTATGAACCTAATCAAGTCGACCAAAGCTAAAATTGAGGTAAAAATAGCTTCCCAGGCTAAGGCCAGTCAGAATGCTTTCTTCAGCTATGTCCACAACCTCAAAGCCAATACACAGCAATGTGCAGAACTAATTGAAAATGGAACCACCTTTACGAAGACAGGAGATATAGTAAATCTACTGGCCAACAAATTTAACTCCAATTTTACTCCCTTTCCCCACTAGACACCCCTCAGGAAATACCCTCAGCCATAATTCCATCAACTACCACTAGGAAACAGGTCCTGAATGCATGCACCAACACTGCAGTAATGGGCCCTGATAATATCCAAGGATACTACTTTAATAGAATGAAATACAACCTATCAGGACCACTAGAATCATTAATTAATCATAACCTCCAGACATGCTTTGTGCCAAGACAATGGAGTACTGCAATGTCATCTCTCTCTCTCCCTGCACAAGGGTGTGCTGTCTACAGAAATAGGTAACGACAGGGGTCTATATCATAACATTGAAGTTCTCTAACATCGAATGTTATTATATCGAACCCTAAACACCGGTGTGAAAACATCGAACAGTCAGAATAGCAAATTTTTTTTCCCAGGGAAAGAAATCGCTATTCCGAGAAACATACACACAGCACAAACACACACAAAAAACAGCCATCCACACACATACACTTAAAATCCTATACCTAAACTAAACTTTACATACAGTACTAGCTATCCACTTACCTTAACCCAACCCTAACCCTAAGGTCCGTCACTATCGCACACTCACCTCACCCGCACCCTGACCCTAACTCACCTAACCCAACCCCTAACCCTAACCTACACACAATCACACACTTACCTGAACCCGCACCCTAACACTAATGTCCACACAACCGCATACTTACCTGACCCGCTCCCTAACCCTAACTCACCTAACCCGCCCCTAACCCTAACCTACACACAATCGCACACTTACCTGAACCCGACCCATAACGCTCCAACATATCGAACGCTGAAAACAGCGAAGCCACAGCAACGGCCCACTGAATTCTTTCCCTGGGAAAGAATTCGATGTCCTGCACCTTTGCTGTTTTCAGCGTTCAACATTACAGGTTCGATATTATAACATTCGATGTTAGAGAACTTCGATGTTATAATATAGACCAATGACAGACCCATAAGTCTGACTAGCCTCATATGCAAGGCCATGAAAAGAATTATCATGGCAATAATGACGTAGGAAAGCTTCACTCACTGAATCCCACCCACTCTGGTTGCTTCGAGGGCACGTCATGCCTACTCAGCCTAATGGACTTTTTTGAGAAGGTCACCAAAGCAATGGAAGAGAAGAAACAGAGTATACTGGCTACCTTGAAGTGGTCAAAACTTTAGACACAATATTACACTCAGGTATTGCTAACTAACTCAAGAAATTAGGTATAAACCCATATGTTACCCACTGGATAGCTATCTGGCTCTCAAATAGCACCAAGAATTTAGGAAAGGGGAGTCTACCTCCCCAAAGTGGCCAATCACAAGTAGAAACAAAGTTTGAAACATCCACTCAAAACAAAATGCTGTCCAAAATAACTGGCAATGAACAACCCATCTAAAAACATTTTTATAATGAACAAAATCATAACTTGGCCCTCCTCAGTTTCAAAACACTCATAATACTAATACTGTCATAGTATTATGAGTGTTTTGAAACTGAGGAGGGCCAAGTTATGATTTTGTTCATTATAAACATTTTTTTAGATGGGTTGTTCATTGCCAGTTATTTTGGACAACATTTTGTTTTGAGTGGATGTTTCAAACTTTGGTTAACTTTTCATATGATTAACAGAGGTCTTAGAAACCAATAGTTCTTAATAGATTTTTTTAGACATAAAAATATTTTTTTAAGACTGTTTTTAAGTTTTTTAAGCTTGTTTGTAGCTTTATAAAACAGTCATACATGCTTTATTACGAGTTGTAATTTAAACACGTTTTTACATTATTTAGTACAATTTTGAGGGTTATTAGATATTGTATAATTTCATTGAATGAATGAATTGCTGTCAGCACTTTAACATCTGATTTGTATATTTTATTAGTTGCTATTCTAGTCACATGATTTGGGCTAGAAAGTACTTAAGCCTTGAATTTTTAATCATGGTTCATTTTGAAAAAGCCTGGTACGCCTCTAGGCGAAAGCGCTTGATGTGGAATTTTTTATCATTTCATTAAAACAGAGTTTTATTTAAGTCATTTTGAATTTTTTATTCCTGTTGAGCCTTTGGATACATCATTTTGTTCTTGGTCTGGTTCGGATCTAATTTGGTTTTGGTTACACTTCTCATATTGAAAATTCTCAGCTAGCATAATGCTCTTCACTTATTCAGTTTCTCTGCTGAATCCTTATCAGTGCCGAACATCTTATGAAGGAAGGCTTCACTCCCAACTGGTGCTACCATTTCCATAGTAAGTTAAATCTTTTTGGTTATTTATTGCATTATTCTAAATTAGCCCTAGGTGTGTGTGTGTGTGTGTGTGTGTGTGTGTGTGTGTGTGTGTGTGTGTGTGTGTGTGTGTGTGTCTGTGTGTGTGTGTGTGTGTGCCTTCTGTGGAAGGTTGGGCGCTGGGCTGACAACTCTACACTGTAAAAACTTCACTGCCAATTGTTCTGAGGACCATTGTTTTCCTGTGGTGACCCCTAACGGGAAAGCCGAAAGTAGAAGAAGAAGTGCATCATTCCATATATTTAAAAATTTGATATTATATGCTGGGCATCCAAAATTTCGGAAAATATGGCCTTGCCCTTGACAACACTATATTCCCATCTCTTGAGTTCCCTTTACCACAAAATCGCCTTGACTTGGGAGCTCTCCACAGTATTTCCAGAAAAATAAACAGAAGAGTGGAAATTTTCCCAGTGTTTTAGGCAAATAATTCTTCTCCTAAAACCCAAGCAGACAACTTCCAGCTTGCATGTGGCTTTGGCAGTGATTGTGGACACTTGTCCAGTCCCTTTGCTAGTCATAAGCATTGTGTGCACAAATCATTCTGAGATAAGAAAATATATTTAAATACAGTTTATTATGTGGTTGATGTTGTCTGTATCGGATGTTTTTATACTGGATATATTCATTATGGGCAAGCTGCTTAAAGTGCAAATGTGAATGTATGTGATATGCATAATGCATGCATGAGTGAAACAGGTTTCTAAATAATGCATGATTGGCATGATTGTCAGTTATACAGTCTGTCTGTAAGTTTCATATTTGGTTATCACGTCTAGCTTTTAAATATCATAGAATAACATTGTGAGATTTTATATAGTACTGTACTTTTGTTTAATATAAATATTTATGGGGTGTGTTTTTAGTGTCTAGCAGATTTACTAATTTTTATAATATTTGTCTTTTATGGTTTATGTGTACTTTGTGTAAATGGTTACTGTTTGTCTTTAAAAAATAGTACAATATTTTATAATTGCTTTCTTACACTGTTAGAGTATTTGTCCTAAACTAACATGGAACTCAAGCCAAAATAGGCAGTACTTTAAAACAGAGCATCTCTTAAAGACAACATGAAACTATTACAATTTTATAAATTCATTTGCTAAATTTTCTTGCCTTTGACTTTCAAATTCTATTTTATTATAGACATAAACTATGTTTCTGAAAACTTAACACATATATTTTGAAACTTTTTCTTGTTTTTATGAAAAATGTATGTACTGTGTATGGAATGAGTTTTTTTCACTAAGCACAGTCTCTACAGAAAATGTGATTCATTGTACACTATGTACAGATGTATGGGGGAGGGGGGTTAAAAACTTTTCTCAAAATATAAGTGTTAGAGTCTGAAAATTTTCAGTGTCACACAAGCTTTTGCTTCCAAAGTTTCCAATTAAGTGAAGATACATCAGAAATACAATGTGGGGATTATGCTGGGAAGAATAATCTGGAATATAAACTGCAACTGGGCCT